>NW_024581115.1:815640-828823 GCF_017639235.1 Corvus kubaryi | reverse complement strand
GCCGGGACCCCAAAAGCCGCTTTCCCTGCCCTGCTGGAGACCGGGCTGTGGCTGCCCTGCCCCGCTGCTGCTTCGAGCTTTCGCTACGCTGTAGCCCTGCTCGCCCTGCCTGCCTGGGCCTCCGTGGGGTTCTCCCATCTGGATACATCTCGCCTGCCACCCGGGATTTGCGTCTGTCCCTGCCGTTCCAGCCGCCGTTCTAGCCTGCTGTTTCAGCCTGCTGTTCCTGAGAGCCCGGGATCAGCTGCCCAGGGGTTTGTGAAGCCTTTGTTCCATCCTTCCCGGGATCCCAGGGCACCAGAGCCACGGGTTTCCCGAGCTCGCTCCGGAGCGCCCCCTGCAGCCGCGGGGGAACCATCGCACCTGCCCTGCTCACCGGGAGCCGCCAGCGCCCCTGCCGGCTGCGAGCGGAACTGCACCCGAGGGGAAATAGCCTGACAGCCGAGAAGGCTGGGACTGGGTTTGTGATTGCTGTTACTGCCATAGTTGTTGTTGTTTTGTTTGACTGGTTACATACATATATATATATATAGTAAAGAACTGTTATTCCTATTTCCCACATCTTCGCCTAAAGGCTCTTGATTTCAAAATATAATAACTTGGAGGGAAAAGGGGTTATATCTGCCACTTCAAGGGGGCCTCTGCCTTCCTTAGCAGACACCTGTCTTTCAAAACCGAGACAATCTGACGCAGCAGGAGCCTTTCTGGGTGTCTTTCAGATGAGTTGACAACTGATAATTATATGAGAACTACGAGCTGTCTGTCCTCTATTGCTTTCACTAGGGGAAAGCAGCACAAGGAGTGCGAGAAAACCTCTGATTATAGGGAAGGAAGTAAGATTTGTTCTTGTTGCTTGCTCTGATCACCTCCAGCCAATCTTAAATCTTACATCTGGTACGATTGCACAGTGTTGGGTGTGCTGCTGTTGTGTTTCAGGTCTTACTCTAGTGGATGGCTGGGGAAGATCTGCACATCTAGGCAGACTTCTCTGTCTGGTTTTAGCTCTATCAGGACACACTTTCAGTTCGCAAGGGCAGAATTTGGGATGGAGCACAGCTGTGCTGGCTTTAGTGGGATCTCGTGCCTTATCTCCTGCTCTCACCATATCTGCCCATCTCTCAGCAGTAACCTGAAGTCAATGTCAGTGATAAAATAAAAGTTGTTGAAAGTGTTAGATGAAATCTGGGTGTTATGTCTGCTTGCAAATTGTTCCCAGGTACTGTATAAAGCTCTGTGTGACTTTGAATGAAATGGGCTGTATGTGCTGGGACATTAAACTGCATAAACAATTACACCGGTTTCACTACTTTTCTTAGGATTTTTTCACTTATGGAGCATCAGTTGTGCAAGAATTGGAATAAGCCGTAGTCAAATGAGAATGGGATTGGCAAGTGGGGAAGAACAGTATTTCTTCCAGCTTGCCATAAACTTGTGACAGGATGCTGTGACTCAAATCTGAGCCTTGGAACAGTCCAGTAGAGGAGGAAGCCGTACATACAAGAACATGACTTTGGATTGGCTTGGTGGTCTGTTCTGGGGAACCAGAGGATTTTTTGGGGTTTTTTTATTGTTCCAATTTTACAGCTCATATAAGAGAGCTCAAGCTAACCAGGCTGGGGGTTAGATACCTGTTACTGAATTAGAGCTCTATGTGTTTGACTTAGCATCAGTGTGATGTCCTACATCAGTTCACTGACAACTAAATTTTGTCTTATGTCAGAGCTCTCTTTTGGCTGATTTGAGAATTTGACAATTTTTGTCTTGTCCTCAGAATTAAAAAAATCCCTTCTCGCATGTCTTATGTATGTCTTTGGGCCATGTTTGGATTCCAGAAATGGTCTGCCACCAGGATGTTAGGGAGTGCAGGGCTGCTAACAGAGCAGGACTTGAACCAGGTGTTCCTTGGGCACTGGGAGCTGCTGCCCAATCTGTCAGCCAGGCCAAAGAAACATTTTCCTCCTCATGCTTCTGTCCCTCTCCCTGCACTGGTTATTTTTAGAATCTTTCCACCTCTGCATGTCAGTTGTGGAGCTGTGTTGAAGTAGATGAGAGCAGAGGCCAAATAGGTTCAAACCAGCCAGCTTGGTGTTTCTAATGGTTTTTATATAACACTGCATAAGACATTTGCTTCTTTTCATATGTCCATGCTATGCCAGCTCCGTAGTATTGTTCCAGCACCTGAAGTGGAATAACATTTTATTTTTCAGTAATGAGATTCCTTCACATAGGACTTATTTCAAGAAGAAATCTATGGATAGAGAAGCATTTCCTTGGCCTCTTAGAGTTCTTGGAGTGCTGTAATTGCTGCAAGTACTTGCTGTAATGTATACAAAGCAGCATATGCACACAGATGCGGGGTCATTGCTGTGTGTCTAAGTGTCTCAGTATGTACTTACTGTCACTGTTCTGGGGGTTTGGGAGTGGACATGAAAAGAGACTGATGACTTGTCCATGATGAAAACAGTGAGTCTGTGGCTGAGTTGGTAATTTAACCCAGGTCTGCTCAAAGCTGAGCTACTCTTTCAAGAACTGAGACTTATTTTGTATGGAAGGTGGTGCTGGGGTGAGTTTTGCATACCATCCAGACCATTTTAGCACAGAATTAGCCTTTCTAATTAATTGTCCTCCTTCCTTAATTGAGTATTTACTTGATATCTGACCTCTTTTAACATACTCAAACAGTCTGAGATGGCTCTCTCAAGGAGTTCACTCTCCAGCTCTTTATTCAGGCAGAATTCCATTAATACCAGTTATGCTCACTCTGGGGCAGGGCCAGCAGCTCCTGCCCAGGCTAAACCGTGGCCTTTCAGACAAGGCACAGGTTTTTTCCATACTTGCCATTATATGCTTTAAAAGCACTTGGAGGGTTTTGCTTTCAGTGAGGACAAGAGCAGAATCCAGGAAAAAGATAAAAATTCTGCTTCTGTAAAAGATGGAGGTTTGTTGTAAGTTCAGCAGGGACTAGAGAAAAGCATGTCAGGAACTGTGTAGAAAATGCTTGTTCTCTGGAGATACTTTTCCAGTGTCACAGACTGAAGAATCTTGGAGCACTCTGCTGCATGGACACTTGCTTGATGCAGAGTGAGTACGGATGAGATCTGCACTGTGCTTCGTGTCACTGTGTATTTTAGAACAAGAAATCCCTCTCCTCTTCCCACTTTTATTTCCCATCCATTTGCTGTTAAAGCTTCTGAGTCTCACCTTCTCTCCAGAGGCAGCTCGGGGCATTATGGGCTTGAGTGATGCTTCTTATCTCTTCTGTGAGAAGTTGCTGATGTTTGAATGATAAAGAAGGAAGACCCTGGGGCAGTAAATGCCTCAAGTTGTGTTTGCAAACTTCCACAGATGAGCAGTCAGTGGATGCAACTTAAACTACCATGGAAGTACAACAGGAAAAGGGTGATTTTTTTGAGATTGGCATTGTATTACATCCTTCTTTGAGCAGATAATTTATTCAAGGAGTGACAGATTGTCTCATCTGTTTGAGGCACTAGCCGACAACCCAGATTTAGCTCTGGTTGCCACAGATTCCCTTTGCTGTCAATATGCAGTGTATCCAAGCATAAAATGAGCCATCAGACCGCAGCTCAGAGGTTCTATATTAAGTTTGAATTGCCAGGGTGAGAAACCTTGAAAAGCTGTTGCCTGCACCTGATTCACAGGTCCTCGTACGGCTTTAGTCTGCAAGGCTTTAATTCAGCACACTGTATTAGCACTGAATTTATATCTTTTTTAATATGTCCAGCAGGATATTAATAGCCTGCACAGCAAGTGTCTTCTGGAGCAAGTGGAGGCTTTCCTGTTTGGATCTACCAAGTAATTGATCCTCAAATACAGGTGCAGGAAAATGCTTCAGAACCAGATGAGAAAGGCTATGGCTTACTCTGAAAGGTCAAGTATACAAGAATGAAAAATTTATTTAGAGACGTAGTGCAGGAAGGACATGTCCTAGAAACAGAGTATCCCATGTTATAGGGAAAGTTTTTTCCACTGCCAAGGGAAACAACAGAAGATCCTGAACAGAGAAACAATTTTCCAAAAGTCTGACACTTGCAGTTTGCAGCTTCTCCCTGGTCCTCTTCTGGCAGAGCTCCATAAAGCTGCTGATCTCTGTCAAATTCTGTGGTAAGTCTCGCTTCTCCCTCTGAGTGCTGCTGCTGGTGGGAAATTTGACCAAGAGCGAAAAGGACCTGCTGGTAATTGTCTTCTCCTCACTGCCAGTTCTGCACCCTGACCAGGATGTGTTTGGGTCAGTGGAAAGGATCCTGTGCACTTCTCTGAGCTTTGGCCCCATGCCACAGCTGGCCTGCTCAGGGTTACACTTGTTTTGGTGTGAATCTGCCCTGGCTGTTGGCCTCTTACAGTGTCTCAGGATTCAGAGTTGTCCTTGAAATATGCCCTATCTGCTGTAGAACCCCTCAGCAAGGTGCTCAAGGCTCGGTGGGGATCTCAGCCCACAGGAGGTTTGGCCACCTGACACCAAACCATTGGTGAGGTGGGCAGCACCTGCTTTGTTTCCACTCATGCCAACCTCCCCAGTGAGCTCTTGTGCAGCTTTAGGCTGAGGTCTGTTGGTAGAAGTCTGTCAGAATAAAACTCTGCAGCTTCTCCTGAGCTCAGCACTTGCCATTCATCTTCCCGAGTCCCTTGTTCACCCACATTCCATAAAATTGATAGCAGCAAGGACACAAATACCACCTCCCAGTATTTCTTCCCTTTGTATGAGTGTTGCCTCCTCTTTCTTTGGCAGACTGACCTCTGGCTGGAGCTGATGCTGCCATTCCATGGTGTACCATTCAATGGGCACTATGCTCTTAGATTCTTCTTTTGTTTAATTATTATTATTTATTCATTTTCATCCCAGACAAAGCATGTGCAGCCTTTATAAGGCCTTGCCATTGTCATCTGCAAGTGCAGCAGTAATTCAGTTATTGTACCTTTCCCTAATTCTCACCAGTGCAGCAGTGTAAATATACAGGGAGCAGAGAGACACGTGGTGGGAGCCAGAAGCAATTTAGCCACAAGAGTTTATCATCAAGATACAAAGCACCCTGGAGCAGGGAAATTGCCTCCTTTGCCAGCTCATGGCCTGACTGTTGGCTAGATACATGGTGCTCTTTTTTTTCTCACTGACAAAATATTCCTTTTTGTGCAGCCTTGGTGCTTTCCCTGATCTCACTGCTGGATGCAAACTACATGAAAGAGCTGTGCTGATGCTGTTCAAAGAGACATGGAGCCTCCCTGTAGGCTCCATTCAATAACAGACCAAGGATACGTGCACAGAGTTGTATTGGGCAGGCTCTGGTTTGGTTGCAGTATTTTGAGAGGCATTACAAGGCTTTCCTGCTGGTCTCTTTCAAGAGGTTTTCCTATTACAGTGAAAAGAAAAACCATTTTGTAAACTCTGGGCAAGAAGTAATGTGTTCTGTTCTGTGGCTCTTCACTCCATCTAAGTCTGCAAAGCAACAAAGTGATGAATTCCTGTGATGAACTCCCCACATGAGATGTGTGGAAAGTTACCCTTTGTATGCAGGTTTGGAACAAGAGTCTTTACCAGCATTTCTGAACTCTATGATGACAGTCCAAACCCCAGAGTGCACTGGCCAAAAACCCACATTCTTGAGACCAGCAGGTATGAAGGTTCTAAACACTTCCTATTTGTAATCCTCAACACTTTACATTTGCACTGGTCCTGCCTAATGAGGCTTTGACAGACTTGGCTATAAAGAGATTTGTTCTGGACCAGTGAAGGTGGAGGATGTCCTGTGGTATAGGGAGTCCTGACTGCTCAATCGTTTCTGAGTGATGGTGGCTGCTGGAAAGTGACATCCATGTGGAGAAGGTCAAAGTCTTGGTCTGAGACAAGTCTGATTTAAGTCTGCATCATAATGATGCCTTCCAGCATCTCTCAAATAAGGGGCTAAGTGTTGTTTGCCAAGGTTTAGAAATTTATTGCAAAAGCACTTTTTAGAGTTAAAATTCTCCCTGTGGTTTTGGTGATTTATAGATTTTATGGCCATTAAGTTCTTCTAGCATGACTTTCATTGTATAATACAGTACAAGTGGTTCCTGTGTCAGGGTCGTTGCTTCTGGCTTTGTTCAAGGTCAGGTTTAGACAGGTTTAGAATGGTGCTAAGGGAGTTGTTTCCCTCTCCTGTCTACTTCCCTCCCCTTGTTAACCCTGTCCTGTGAACTTTTGATGATGTGGTGGTTCTGTGGCTGCCTCACTACCTTGATATCCACCTCGCTGCTTCTCTGTCTGGGCAGCACTTGGTCATTTAATAAAAATGCATCGACCTTTTCTTGTGAGAAATGTGAACTCACCCCTGGAAGGAACAGCAAGGACAAGCTGTCATCATGTGTAACATTTCATTGTGACTCAGCTTAGATGTGTGTACTTGAATGGCAATTGCCCTGTTCCAGGTCGCATTTATCTGGATGGCTCCCAGGGCAGCATGAAGCATCTCCAGGACCGCTTCCACCTTCTCCATTCTTGGCAGGCTGTGCAGCTCCAGCCCACTGCAGTCACACAGGAACCTGCAGGGAGCTGTCCAGCCAGGGGGGGGAGGGACATTTTGCCATCCATCCAGGACATTGTGTTTGTCTCTGGTCCCTCCCAGAGTCGGTGTTGGCAGGATGCCCATCTCTGTAATAGCTGTACACCGTGTTATTTCCAATCTTACAGGAAGTGCATGGATCCTGTCCAAACCAGGACGATTGAGATATGGGAGCTGCTGGCTCTTCAGGGCGAACAGGGTGAGGTTTGCAGTGGAGTGGGAGCATCTCTCTGCTGCTGCAGAGGCACCAGCACTGCATTTTGTTTGGCACCAGCTTGTTTTTCCTTCAGCATTTCTCCCTATGCACTGACCGAGCTGCAGCCCTGAGGTTCACCTCCTTCTGCAGGCAGACTCTTCATAGAGAGATTTTAGGAAAACATGGACAGAAAACCACCCAGTCCATGAACACATTAGGCAGACTCAGTCCATCAGCCCTCTTGGTGGGGAGCCCTCCATGCCTGGACCACAGTCAGCAGTGGCAGAGAGACAGATGTAAAAATGTCTGTTCAACTGAAGATGGTTACAAACCATGAAACTGCTTTACTCCATGGTGAGGAAACCTCACCATAACCAGTGAAAATTCCTTTATTGAGCTGGTCCAGTGAAAGGTGCTCTCAGAAGGCTCCTTTATTCATTTTCATCCTCAATTCAATGAGCATTCCACCTCATGTTTCATACGTGGGCCTTTGCTACAGAGCTTTGTTGAGCCTTATCACTGAAGGGTAAATTGCATCCTTGTTACTGTATCAGTAACAGTACTTTTGTGGGCAGGTAACGCACAGCAGAGACTGGAAAAGCACAAAAACCTCTGGTTTTTTGGGGGCTGGTACATGTTCAGCTATTAGCAGTGAACTGGCTTCTCTGATCCAGCTCTGCAGTGAAATGGAGCTGGGTGAGGGCCTTGCAGTATAAATCTATTGTGATTTCTGCATTCTCTCTCCTCTTGATTGTAACTCCTACAAGGCGCCTTTATGTTGGAGGAAAATAGATGCAAGCACAGTTTTGGCAGGCTGGGAGAAGACAGCAGCAGCAGAAGCTCTTAGTATAGAGTTCCTTCTCTGATTTTTCAAGGGGTTCAGCTAGTTTAGAAATAATGTTTTACTCTATATGTTGTACCTGGAATTGGGGTGAGGTACAATGGGAAGGATAAACCAGTCCACTCACCTCTTGTATAGATGCTCCAAAGCAGAACTGCACATAATCTGATTGGCATTTGTAGGGGATGTTCTACACAAGAGATAATAATTTGAGCTCCAGTGACCATTTCTTACCTTATTTCTAGGGTCCATCTAGGAAAAGCTATCCTGATTCCCTTAAACAGTGCCTGTTTGTTTTTACAGTGAAAGGGTTGGTTGGTTTTGCTTTTCAAGCAATTCATTTTCACTGTCTGTGACCCTGGGGTGACATGTTGTCATAATAACTACAGGGAACTTGTATTCACTGGAAAAATCAAAGTGACAATTTTTGGTCAGGCTGCTTGGTTTGATTTTAATGTGGGAAAAAATGAATTCACGTATTGATACACAAAGCATCAACAGATATCAAAAATAAATCAGCATATACATACCACTGGGAGATGATAAATATATGCATGACTTGCAAAGGCAAGTTACATCCCTACTAAAAGGCAGTTGGAAAAAGCAACTGTAGAAATGAGCAAGATCAAAACAGTAACTTCTTAAAAGGCATTAGAAGGAAACAGAACAAGAATTTCACAGAACAGGACCAGCCCTGTGGACCTTTGTGCTGTGCATACAGGCATGAACAGTCCTGTCCCACACACAGGTGGACAGAAATGCCTCTCAAGTGGCTATTATCCTGAGTGACAGCTGGACTGGGAACAGTGACCTGCTTACCTGAGCCTGAGAGATGTGATTTTCCAGCTGATGGAAGTCACCACATCATTACCCAAATCTCTTTTTTAAAATCTGCCTTTTCCTACTTAGTCCCCAGGCCCAGCACACTTTGCAGTCCATCTGTTTCTGGATAAGAAGAGAAGGTGAAATCACGTGTCAGTTGAGAAAATTACCTTTGTGTCAGATCCCATCTTTTCAATAGTGTATACAATGAGCTGAAAATGCTGGGTCCAGTCCCTCACTGAGCTTCTTACAATACCAAGACTAATTGATAGCAGATTAATTGGGCACACTTCTAAAACACAAAAGTACAATCCCATCACAGCTGTGCACCTTCATCTCTTTTGGGGCTTTTTGTATTGCCTTTTGGATCTTTCTTCCATTCAGCCTTGTAACCATTTAGAAGTACTAATGTTGACCAGGCTATGATGGCTAGTAAGGATGCACAGTGCAGGCAGTCCTGTAACATGAAGCACACTTGTACAGCTTCTGAGGTTGTAAAGAACATTCATTTTCTATGCATGAAGGCTTTGTATTTCTGTCCCTTCCTACACAAAAATACTGGCTGATTATCATTCCTTCTAATGTCTTTCCCTGGTGTAGATCAACGAGCAATGTGGATTTCTACGTGTGATTTTATACAGTTTCCTCCACTGCAGGAGGAAATGAATGACATTTCTCTATAGGGGAATTGATTGTGACATGGGAATGTGAGGTCTGAGGGGGCTTCTGGGCTGTTGCATTGCCCGGAGCTGGCAGCTGCAGCAAGACACAGGGGGGAATTAGAAAAGATTAACACTGTGTGAGTGCTCTGGTCAGGAATCTGGCTGCTTGTGCGAGCTCATGCAGCAAGGGCTCCCTCCTTCCCTCAGCCCCTGGTAGTTTTGCTGTTGGTTGGGGGGTTCCTTGCTACCCCCTCTCAGCACTGACAGTCCAGACTCGTGCTCATCCACTGCTGTCACAGCCTGCTTATCCCTGCTCCTCTTGTCTTGACGTCAGAGGAGTCAGCTGCTGTTCAAATCTGTCACCCTCATTACAGACTTGGTAATTATCCCACCATAATGACAGGCACTTACTGCTCATTTCCTTCTCTGGTCTTCAGGGAAGGACGTTATCTCCCAGCCTCACTTTTCTAAAGGTTAAGGTCTTTCCCTTCAGCTAAGTGGAATATTGTTCCTTTAATCATACCTTTCTGCCTGATGTTTGTCTTCTTAACTAATGTGTGTCTCCCTGAGCTGGATTCATCCCATACTCATCCCTCCCAGGATTTGTGTCAAAGCATTAATTTGCCGTGAAATTTCCTTCATTCAGTTTAATTTCAGGACTGCTGCTCAGGATTTTTCATTTGAGATCAGATCTCAAGACCTACATTTCACGCTTGATATCTGTGAGCATGCCAAAAGCCAACCACATTCCCTTTTAACAGCTGGGTTCAAAATTGATTTCAGGAGACCAGGCTGAGAGAGCTGAGGATGCCCAAATTATGCTGCCCTGGGCAGGCCTCTCGCTGGCTGTCAGACCAAAATCTTTCCGAAAGTAGATGTTGTGTGTGAATCACAGTGCTGTGTGCTGGTGGCATATTGGTGCGTTAGCCCTGTGCATTAAGGAGAGAATATAACAATAAAGCACATAGTCAAGAGAAGTGGCTGTCTGAAGTGTAACACTTGCTTTGTAACTTTCAGGCTAGAAATCCAGCCTGTGAGGATTTGCTGACAAAACTGGGTGATAACAATATCTTGTGAGTGCTGTTGCACTTAGCTGTTTTTGACCTGTGAATCAGAGATGAACGAGTGAAGTGCCATCGTACAGCTGGCACAAAAGTGGCTTGTTCTGATTTTGTGTCAGCCATGCAGTCTGGAGCCATTGCCTGGATTTCAGCACTGGAGTTAGGCTCTGGTTTGGTGAATTTTCTGAAGCTTCTGTTTGGCTCTGAGCACTGTGTTTTCACTGGTGTATCCCTGGAGACCCCCGATGTCTGAGCTGCTCACTGTGACCTACCTACCTGACTTGCTCTGCTCTCCCTACCCTCTCGATCTCCTTCCTGCTGGCCTTTGGTATTTTGTTTGTTCTTTGCAAACCATAACACCTCAATTAAAATGCAGTTGTGTCAGCAAGGAAGGCACCAAGAAAGTGTTTTCTGGCACTGTGGGCCCCACCTCTCTCCCCAGTTTCACTACAAAAAATGATAATTATTCTGAGAGTAGTTCCTGTTTGGCTGATGTCTCGCAACTAAAAGCCATGAAAAACATTACTCTGTGTAAGTTCCCGTTACGTACTGATGAGAACAATCACACACACCACAAGCTGCACAGAGGAAGAATATTTTCACTAAAAATCAATCCATGCTGCAGCACTTGTAGATAAGCCTGATGTGATGCAAACATTTTCCTGCTCCTCGTTTAAAGGAAAACATGCTGCACCCACATGACCAATTGCCTCATGTGTCTCTTGTGATCTGACTATTTTCTGCTGTATTTGACTTATGCTAATGGGGACGATAATGGGCTGTGCCTTGCTTCAACTTGTCACAGCTTTTGCTAACAGCCTTGTTTTCCCAGGCAACCTTGGCTTCAGTTCTGGTAGCTGTGGAGGAGAAGGTGTTAATGCAGCCCTGCTTATTTTAGCAAGTGAGTCAATCCGTGGTTTTAGGAAAACAGTTCAACACATTAACCCTTTGTTTCCAGAGCAACACAAAAAAATCACTGTAGAGTGAACAGATGGCTCAGCATATTTTTAGCCTTGCTCTCTGTTCCCATGGTATTCCAGACTGTGTGGGATTCCCCATAGACTGTTGTAAGACTGGTGGGCCCAGCCAAATGTCTTGTTTTGCAACACAGCATCAGAGGGAAGGAGGGAAATGGAATCCTGTTTAAATCAGCTCTAAGTAACTAAATGAAAGGTTCTCAGTTCTCACATATCACAGATGGCGGGGGAGACTGTATAGAGAGGTTGGTCATATGATTCTGGTGCTTGCTCATTGTCAGCTGCTACGTTGCATTAGGAGGGACAAAATAAATGTGAATTACTCTTCTAGGGGTGTTATGTGTATACACAATTGATACATCCAAAGGCATAGATTGGCAGAGGAAAAACTCACCAGGATTTTGGTGGTTTCTGGCTTGAAGACAGAATGGGGGAAGATAGTTTCTGTAGCTGTGAACTGTCTCTTTGGGATGTGTACTCTGAGGAAGTTCTGAAAACTTCTTAATTCCAGGCAATGATCCTTTCTCAAGTGAGGTCAGATTCAGAGCTATTCACATGTGCTCTGTTTCGAAGTTTATTGGTGGTACTTTGTGGTTGTAAAACGTTTTGTTGTGTAAGTAGAGAGGTTAACCTGTAAGGTATATGATGTGAGGGAAGGGGTTCCTTAAGTGCAATGACTTTTGGATCTCAGCTATGGTTAGACATTCTAACTGTAAGGATGATAACTAGAAAATTGGAGTATGTAACATGGCAAGAACTGTATTTGTTGTTAACCCATATTAGGTTTGTGTCATCATGTATTAAAGACTGCAAGTGATTTCTCAATATGGAACAGAAATCATAGCATCAATTTTCCTAACACTGCCCGTATTTCTGTTATACACAAACATTCATTGAGGCTCATTAAGTATTATATTCTCTTAATAGCTCGTGTGCATATTAGAATGTTTTGAACAAATCCATCCCTAATGTGTTTTCTCAGCAGTACTGTGGCTCAGTCTTTTACCATCAGAAGATAATAAAATGCTGTTAACATAACAAAATGCTGAAAACAAGGTGATGACAAGGGTGTGCCCAGTGGGGCAGATGTCATTGCAACAGAGCACAGTTTAGAAATACCTGTATATTGTGTCAGATCATCAGCGTGCCTGTTGTTCCATGTCCAGTCGAGCAGATGTATTCGGAGATAACGGACACCAGCCTGTAGCATTGAGAAATTGAAAGTCAGACTATAGTGGGCAAGTGAGACAGGGTAAAAAGCCCAACAAGCTACAGCATGGACCAGCTCCATGCAGGTTTCACTGCTGCCCACAGTATCACTGCCTTTATGGTGCACTGTGAGTGTCGTGTCAGTATTGCCATCACCATTTTAAAGAAGGGGAAGTCAAGGCAGATGAAGTAATTTGCTGGTAACATCATGCTCCTGGAAGACTTGCTGCTCTGTCCCCTGTGCCACAGCCCCATGGCCACTGCATACCATGTCTTTCCCCAGCAGCATGGATCTTCCAGTCTAGATAAACCCTCCTGCCCTGGGGGCTGTGATGTGGATCCTATAGCTCCTGCCCTCCTCTGTCCAGAAGTTGAGACGAGGAAGTTCCTGCCCTCCTCTGCTCCTTGTCCCTCTGTCCTGTGCTTCTCAGCCCAGCTCTGCAGATTGGAGCTCTGTGTCCCTGCCTTTGGGAAGGGCAGCAGCTGCCCTGCCGTGTGTGCTGCAGATCCACAGTGCTCCACCATTCCCACTTCAGCAGTTCCACTGCACTCACCACCTGTCGCCCACCTGAGCCCAGGTGATGCTTGCACAGAGCATCAATAACACATCAACATAAGAAGCTTCCTTTTTCCTCTGAATGCACTCAGCCACCTGCAGTGCATCTGGAGCCACCTCTTTCTTTCTGTGCCTTTATGATTCACTGATAGGTTTCACACACTCCACATGGTGGATGTTTTCTCCATCTGGATAACTGGTGTGTTGGGGTCTCCTCCCCCCTGCCATGGAGCCCTGGGAGCAGGGCCCTGAGGGGAGACACGGGGTTTCCCTGCCCCTGGTCAGCCTCATTCCCCATTGGT
>NW_024581115.1:705784-815630 GCF_017639235.1 Corvus kubaryi | reverse complement strand
CTGGAGAAATAAACATCTCTGAAACATCTACCAAGAATCTGTCCATACATACTTCTTTTCCACGGGACTCCTGGTTTGATATATGCGTGTTACAGTAATCCCCGTGGTAGCACTGGTGGATATTTTTCTCCCCTTGGACCAAAGCCCCATGGACTCAGGTCATATTTGGAAGAAGATGCAATACCATGTGTTGATGCTAAACCCAGGGAAGACAAGTGAATGGACTCCCTTGAATTCGATTAGACTTTTTGCGTTGCAGCCATTAGTAAATGATGGATTTGACAGATTTTGGTCAAAGTTGAGGCCAAGACTACTCAACTTTGCTTATGTCATTTAGGACACAATCCCACGGTCTGCCTTCCAACTTGCTAAATTGGGTGTGCACGGTTAAAGCAGAAACTGAAACAATCCTTTCTGTTTACAGAGAGCTCACAGAAACCAACTTTCAGGCTTGAAGCATGCAGATAAAGGAGAAATGAGTGATGCTTGAAATCAAAATTCAAAGCAAATTCAAAGCCATTGTTTCCAGCAGTGATGTATGTCGCTGTATGCTTTGGGATCAGACAGCAGCTGATGGAAATTCATGATGTTGTTTGCAGTGGTATGAATTATTTATGATGCACCGTCTGCTGGGACTGAATGGGTTGGACTTGTGGCTCCAAAATGCTGGCCTTCCACTCCTTACATGTGTGACTGGGAACTGTGGTCCTGTGTGTGCTGTAGGGTCAGGTTCAGGGAGAGCATCACGTTTTCCCATGTGACATCCTGAGATGGTGACAGCTCAGATTTTAACCCACTCCTTCTAGGCTAGGTAAATCTTCCGGGTATGTCACACCTTCTCAAAAGGCCTCAGATGAGGTACTCCAGTGGCTTTTTATAGTTCCAGACCCTTCCTGTTTTATAGCTATGGTGGGTTAACAATCATGCTGACAAAACAATTGTGCCTTGCTTTTCGATGGAGTCTGCTCAGTTTTACTTTGCAGATAATGGTTCTTTATGTCTTTCTTCTGCTACAGTCTTTTAGAACCTGCAGTTCCCTGTTTGCAGAAGTCTTTATACCTAGTAACAAATAATCACTTGATCTTCCTTTTGCCACATTAAACAGAAAAAACCTCTCCTTTTTTGGTTGCAAAAGATGTTTTAATTGTATGTCAGTTCTCTGCAACCTGTCTGTGTTTTCAGCATCTTGTATGACAGTGGGTACCACAACTGCGTGAGTGTTAGTTTCTCCAATGCAATGTAAAATAATTTCCCTCATCTTGTGTTGCTTCCCTGAAATGCCTCAATATCACAGAGAAATCTCATTTCTTTCTCCTCCATATATAAATCCAAGCTCATCAAAAGACAGCCCTTCTGACTGAAGAGCTCCAACATCCAGGGCCGCATCAATGCTAAGAACACCTGAACCCAGGGGCTGGTGAAAAGGACAGGGGTGGGTCTCACACACGTGGTGGTCTCATTGCCCAGCCTTGCAGCTGGAGCAGCATTTCATACTGTCAAGGTGTAAACTTACACCCCTTCCAGATGTGGAAAAGGCCAGTCTGTTAAAACCAGGGCAAGTGCGGTTCTGCTGCTCCTTGTATAAATCATGTGGGAAGCTCTCTAATTCCACCCTGCGGCATTTACATGTTTAATCTCCTTTTGCTGTTTTTTTTGAGGTTTCTCACAAATGCTTCTGCCTCAGGAGATCCTGCCCAAATGTTGCTGCTGCAGCACAGCCTGACCTTTTCCTTCAAGTGCTTGTGTTGCCTTGTCACAGCTCCCAGGTGTTCCCTGCTCGCACTTCAGGGCGAGACGTGCTCACAGACTCCTGCAGTATGAAGGGAAACTGCTGAGACAAATTGTTTATTTCAAATCGCATCTTCTGGCTGTGATTTGGATCCTGCTGTAAGATTGCAGTGGATGGAGCTGGTGTGGGGTCCCCCTGAACTCAACTACTTCTAAATCTTACAAATGTTTTTTGTGTTAACAAAATCTCTTCTTCTTTGAAGACAATTAAGTGAGGTCAATAGAGGTCTGAGTTTCTTCTTGCCTGCAAATGGAAGCAGGATTCAGTTCCAGTCAGAAAATCTTTGCTGGAAAAAAATACTGATGCTGTTTTGGCAGCTTCAGTACAAGAGCTGGCCAGAGGTCTGGAGAGGGTTCCTTGGCTATTCAGTACAGGTGACCCTGTATTGAACTCACTTGCAAGAAAAGATCCGTTTCAGTAAATCTCTTCTGAGGTCTGTCAGTGATTTGTCCTCTTTTCTCTCCTTCCTCCACTCCTTCTGCTACAAACATCCTTTCCATTCTGCTCTTTCAAGTGTTCCCAGCCTCCTCTTATGTGTCAGAGAGCAGCATGGGGCAAACACCCCTCTGCAGGGCAGTCAGGATGGCTGGGAAACCCAAGGGACAGGAGGCAAATACTTTGGCTGAAGTGAGCAGTTATTACAATGGAGAAACATGTTTGCATTGAAAGGGTAATCAGCCATTCATTCAGGCAAGTTAAACAGTAGGGACAGAGGTTTGGTTTTCTCCAGTTGTTTCCCAAAGAAACATGATTTGTTTCTTCTCTCTGAGATTTATGTCTTCTCTCTGACTATTGGATGCCTACTGAAGGGTTCATTAGAGACATCCTTGCAACTGCCAAAAGAACCAGCTGGATTATTGAGCCTGCAGCTCATTTTTTCTGCCCTTGTTCACTTCCTACAATGAAGAACTTGTTTGTAATCCTTGATGTGCTGCCTATCACACATGATGGGGGACTGCTCTATGCAGAGAAGAGTCCCCAGCCCAACACACTGTCCCTACTCATTGCGATGGCTTCTGATGTTAAACTCTGGAGCACACAGTGCTCCCTGTGCTGCCTGTAGGTATCACAACAATCACACACTCATTTCACACTGAATTTTGGTAGCAGTTGGTTTTGCAGTCCTGTGTCCCTTGCCAGGGGATCAGCAGAGCCCAGCACAGCCCAGGAATGTGGGGCCCAGGAGTCTGAGCATGCCCAGGACCGGCTCATCCTGTGTGTCCCACGGGTGCAGAACTGGGCTGTGCCACCCGTTCCATTACCAAGGATGGAGCTGCTATTCCCTCATTCCCTGGCAGAGGCTGTAGACTCCCCCAATCCCAGGCGATTGTTGGCTGCAAAAAAGGCTTCAATGTCACCCAGCCTGCCAGGTAGGCTGACAAATCCATAAGTTTCCCAAGGCAATGAGTAAATAAAACAACTTTTGATTCATTGTGGGGAGCCAGCCCTTTCTGAGAAGGAGGAGGACAGGACATTATTTCTTTACAAAGTGAAGTAGAGGGGTGATTTACACAATGGGGACACCAGAGAAGATTTAGGGGTAGCTGTGGTTTATTTCACCACAGATTGAAATTTAACTTAATTTTAAGTAATGCCTTCAGTCTGGAATTAACTAGGAAGAGCTTCTTGCCTTATTTCAGAAAGCTACTGGTAAAAATGCATGATCAAGTGCACTGCAGGCTCTTGAAAACTGTGTGCAAATATGCAGGGATTTATGTACCAAATATGTGTGTATATTAGTGCACAAACCCTATGCAAGTATCCACCCAAACATAGGCCCCATTGATCAAAATCCTTTTATCCCCTGACCTGTGCTGGGAGCTGTGTTGATTATCCCTGGCTGAAGATGTGAGCACTACTGGTGTTAATTCATTACATCAGGCTGTTCTGTAAATTCTTCATCATCTCCTGCACTGATGTCAGTTATTTGTATTGTAAAATCTAATTGAAAACCTGCAAATTAGGTTTAGGGGAAATTGAATACTGAAGCACTTTGCTCAGGTGGTAATTTCATTTACTGTTAAGACATTGCTTAGACTTAAATGTGAACATATCCTCTGTTCCTCCACAGTACACACTCCCAGGCACATAAGATCTCATTTAATTCGATTTTTAAAGGGTAATTTTAGATGTCTGAGCAACTGGTAGACTAAAATCATTGGATCAACTTAGAGAAATAAACTTAATGTGCCAGATTCACTGGGAACAGCCAGTGACACTACTGTGTTATAGCACAATATTAAATAGACTAGAGGCCTCCCAGCTGGCTGCAGGAATCTGCACATTAAAACCTACAACACAATTGTTGTTCGTGAAGGTGACAGGGATAACACTGACCCGGATTTTCCATATCAAGTGTGTCTCTACTTAATTGGTTTCAGTTGGGATTTTCAGCTAGTCTGGTGTGCATTAACCACACACTATGGTTTCTAGTGAAGTAGCTTTTTTTTTGGAAACACAGATGTGTGTTCTGATGCTCTAAATTAGTGGGGTTACGGTAATTCCTTGTGATGCCTGGGTAGGAATTTGATCATGAGTCACACCATAGCTGACATCTGGGCTCTGCTGCCCAGCTGGCAGGACTGGAGCTGTGGAAGCCTTCTGCAGTATGAAAGTTTTAAGAAGATGTCTAACTTGTCATGGGCTCTGAACTCATCATATAGCTCCTTGCTTGCCTTGCCTACATAAGCTGACTTTTTTATTTTCCCTAAGAAAAGGAGAGAGGAAAGGATTCCATTTAAGGATCGGATTGTGCCTTTCTCATTCAACACAGAATTTTGCATATGAGTAAAAATTTTGTCATTTTCTCATCCAGATTTGCTTGCTCTAAATGAGCCCTTTGGCTTATCACAGCATTTATTGATACAGAAGGAATTTATAGGCACCGAGAAGTGCTTGAAGGAAGAAGTGTCATGCGCACACATTAGTGCATTATCTGCAGGGCTTTGGGAAACTGCTGGGGTTTTGCTAGCATGTGGGAGAAAAGCACACCAGAAAATTGAGAAACTGGGTCATCTGGATTCATTTGCTTCATCTTTCCAGCTGGGCTTTTGTTGCTGCTCAGACTGACGTAGCTGAGCTCACACAGATTGTGCTGCAGCAGGATCCTGTGGCATCCTCCATGCCTGCTGTCCCTGCTCTCAGCTTGTTCATACTCTTGAGTGTCTGGAGGGCCCAGGCCAAGGGCAGGGTTGTGTGGAGCTGGCTATGAGCTTTTACGAGCAGCAAGAGGCTGCCTCTGCCTCAGTGAGGGTCCCTGCAAGGTACTACATGCAAAGGCACAGGCATGCAAGGGGATGTACACAAGCTCCAGCAGCGTGGTTGTCACAGAAAGAACAGCCAGCTGTGTGTGCACTCACCTCCCTGGACTGTTCTGCCTCTCACCTTATTCTTCTTCAGCTACTTGTTCCTCCATTCCTTTTTTTCTAGACAGCACAATAGCCTCTTCAGTCTAGGCTGTTTTTCTTCCTCTATCCCAAAACCCTCCTGAAAAATCTGCCAGGCCATTTTTGGGGCAAATGCTAATTTGGTGGGTATGTTTAAATTCAGTATAATCTCATTCTTTTGGTGAGTAGTGATCAGAAAGGCTGAACTGTGAAGGTGAGATTATAAGGAGTAAGTACATTGCTTGTTTGCACAGTGTACTGGACACAACCATTCTCTATGTCATCACATGAATACATTCATGTACTGTTAATTTTCCTGTACAAAAACGATATTCTCTGCCGTGTCAGGGAAGTTTGTTTTCATTCCAAGTGCCCAATGAGTTTTCTCTCCTATAATCTGGATTCTTCCGGGAATGAGACTGCTATGGGCTGTGCACATCTTTGTCTGTCCTTTCTCCTTCCCTGAGAACTTGTGATAAGAATCACTAAGGTTTAAAGTTCCTCTGCACTGTGCATGGCAAGAGCTTCCAGAGAAGGAAATTCTGTTGGCACCCTGCTCTGTGATGAGAGGATAAGTCACAGATTCACCCCTTAATAAGCTCTTGAGATCCCCATAGGACAGCATTGATGTGTCCCAGCTGAAGAAATTTTGGTGAGAGCACATGCCTTACTCAGCACCAGTGTCATGTAAGACATGGTTTCTCCTTGCAGAACCATTTATTGGCTGGTTCAAGAGAAGAGTGTGGGTATTCTTCTTGTAGTCTTCTATAGAAGATACAGACTGTATCAGAGCAACAGATGATACACCAAGCTCAACACATATTTTATCATCTTTTCTTTTAGGTGGAAAAACTGGCAAAGTACTTGGACCCGAATGATTTGGGGAGAATCAATTTTAAGGACTTCTGTCACGGAGTTTTTGCTATCAAAGGTATGTGCATATTTCTTAAAAATAATCCTGTTCAGTTCCACTAATGTTTCTCTGATTGCAGAAAATGTAATGATCAAAGACATCCTTTCTTTTAACTGTGGTTATTTGTAGTGACAGTAGAGCAGCTCTGGGAACAGAGCTAGGATATTTTTCCTTTTTGTGCATCTCATATATTAATGGTGAGCAATGCTAGAGTTCCTGTATCCACAGGTGCCTGGGCATTGGTTTGCTGCTAATTTTTGTCAGAATAAATGTGTTGTGGCTTAAAGACAAATACACCAGAAGAAAGAGTAGCTTTGTGGTTAACAGGCAGGGCGCAGGTTCGATACTTCCAGATTCTGATCTTGTTCTGCTGCTGATTTACCTTAGGGAGTTAGGGAGCCCTTGGGCTTTTGGTTCTCCACTAGGAAATTTAAGACTATTATATTCTCTTGAGGTATCTGCAAGGTATAATTAAAATTATATATATATATATATATATATATATATATGTAATATATTTCAGAGTACTTGGGGTCATGTATTGGAAGGAAATGAGTTAATTACAGTTGGCCATGCAAACCCTGAAGATGGAGACCAAGTGGATTCAGCCACATCCTTTCCAAAGAAACAGTCCTTGACAGAAGACACAGACATTGTTATGCTTTAGAGCTTAGCCTAAAGGCAACAAAAAGAACAGTGAGGAGGGACTTCAGCTGATTTGCTGCTGATTGCTTTTCTAACTTCCCATAGTGAAATAATCCATCCTATCCTTTTCTGGACACGTGGTGTGTTCTTTGTAAAGTGTTGGAGTGATGTTAACGCAGCACTTGTGCTCGAGGCATGAGCTCTGGCAAGCCGCTGGTCAGAGAGAGTCCAGCTGCGTTACTTCTGTGCATCGCTGAAGCGACTTCAGCATCAGGAAGGGAGCTGCTGGCTGGGCTGGCTAGCTGGCTTCTTTGCGGAGGGAACACAGCAGGAGCCGATGGGATCGGCTCACATTAGCTCGGAGACAAAGGAAGAGAGAGGCTCTTCTGGTCTGACTCCTAACAGGTTTATTGTTAGAAGTCTCGCAACCCGAACAAGCTTGGAAGGGATGGAATGTGATAGGATGCTCCCCTGAGGCTTGATCTCAGTTTTATGGAAAGTTTGCAAACCGCGGGGAAAGGGGAAAACAACCAATGAGTTACAAGCCAGGGGAGGATACAATTTAACATGAACCACTGGGGGAAACCGAGAGGCGGGAGTTATAACAGAGAACCAGTGAACAACCGAGTAACCGGGAATTTTCCTGAACCGGGGGAGGTGGCTTGTACCCGGGCACCACCCAGGGGGTGCAGCTTAGGCTTCTGAGCCGCCCATCGACCCACCCTCTGAGTCTGCCTCTTGGGGAACTCGATCCAGGGGATGGGCTGGGACTGATTGGCATCATGCTGCCCCAGCCCCGCAGTGGGCTGGGTCACCGCCACGTGGTGTCACAGCGCAGAGGCTTCACTTCAGGGACAGGTGAGTGTCACAGTGATCATGGTGTGGTTCCAGGAGAAGCCTCTGGAGAGTCTACTATGATGAGATTATTATGAAGTCATAACAATGCAAAAACGTAGAACCACAGCACTTTTAATTAAAGTTTATGGCAGCCAAAGATAGTGTATAATTAGGTAAAATTACAGTGAAAAGCTGTTGTTATCAATGTTCTTGGAGACACTGGCCAAGGTGACACTGATGTGTTTGAAGAGAAGGCAAGAGAGAGCCTAGAAGGAAAGTTACTACATTCGTGCACAGACCTTAAAGTCTCTGCTGGAGGTTTTCCTTGAGCAGAAAATGCTGTAGCAAGCTGAGTTCTACTTTAAGTAAGACACAAGCTCTGTAAATCATCTGATGTCTTCTGTAATTCACAGTCTAAAGATGTGCACAAATGGACAAAATATGATGAGGAAGGGATAGAAATGACCCAGAACATCTCTTCTGTGGTAACTGTGCCCTTGTCCAAGCACCCTCAGGGATGCAGTGGGCAGCTGCATCTCCTCCCTCCTACTGTGGGGACATCGTGAGAATCTTGACTTATCAGAGTCATGAGGCCCTGGGGGTTTTCATCCTTGCTCACCTCGTGGGAACTGATTCTTGTGTTCATATCCTAAGGTTTAATCCTGCAAAGATGTGACCAGATCAAACTGTCTGGAGTACCTTGCACTCAGTTCGTGAATAGCTTAAAGCCGAGGTGTGGAGCTGTGGGGTCCAAATCGTTTGTGTGATGGTTGTTAGGATATATCTGGTTGTTAGGATGTATCTGTGAACAGATGCAGAGAAATCACCCAATTCTGCATCATCACCTAGAGCTCCCTTAGCACATCATTAGCATTTCAACACTTACACCGAGTCAGTGCTAAGTGTTTATCATCGAAGCAGCAGCAGCTGTATCTATTTCTGATAAGACACTGTGCTGCATGTTTTCACAGCATCTCTTTAGAAAAGCTGCTTCTATTGCTCATCTCACAGCATGGAAATTTTATTCATCTTTGGCTACCTGCCATATTTTCCTTAAAAATTAAATTGGTTATGTTAAAGTTCAGAAAGGGCATGTCTGCCTTTCAGAATGGAAAGCCTCCACCATGTTGTTTTAGTACAGCCACATCCCAAGGGGAGTAGCAGGCTTATTATCAAACAAAAGCAATTTGTCTTGGCAGCAACAGATTATAAATATGTTTCTTTGACATCTCAGCCTATTACAATTGCTTGGGGCAGTCAGATTAATGGAACAAAATGAGATGCTACTGTAAATCCAGTGGGGTTTTCAGTAATAGAGTATGAAGTTGTGTTATTTTTAGCAGTGGAAGCCAAATGTTTAAATTCATACTTTACAGTCCTAATGCCTTACTGTATTTCTTATTTATGAGACTCAAATTAATTTGTCTTATAGATGCTTGCCCTTATAGTATGGTGAAGAAATTGTCTGCTGCACAGAGGTGATATAGTGTCAAGGTTTTTTGGTGGTTCAGTACCTTGAATTTATTTAAATCATGAGGTTTGAAGCATCAAAGAACGAGAAATTCAAATCAGAGTTGACATCTGATGATGTTGGTTTGAGCATCTCATATCCAGGGTTGGATCTCAGTGAAAAGCTAAATGTTGGAACTTGAAAAAATCCCAAACATTGGAGTGTTTAGTGCTCCATAAATGGTTGGTAGAGAAACTCCTACCCCTGGATCTAAAATCTGCAGCTTGGCCTCTCTCCTCCATAAACCAGGGCATTGTCTATTCTTGCATGGTACGAATGAGAAGTGTTGTGTTACTCTACAAATGGACATCAAGCCTCGTCTCCTCCTCAGTGCTTCAGAGCTGGATAAACCTCATGACATATGGGTCATGTACCTCTGCAGCAGCTGCTGGGACTGTCAGGTGGAAAGCATTTCATTTTCTTCAGCTGCTGAGTAGCAGGAGCTGTGGGTAAGGATGCGCTGAGCAACAGTAGGACCTTGGGAAGTAGTGGAGAGGATGTGTTCAAGTGGAGGTAAATATGCTAGAGGGCAGAAGTGTGTTAGAGGAGTCCATTTCGACTGTGTCTCTGGGGTGGAATACTGGACAGGTATGGTGCTTGCTATTTATGGAAAGCTTTGCTTCTTTTGCTGGTCTTTTGTGGATTAAAGGACTTTGCCTCAGCATCTGTGCTGTGAGTCCATGCTGTCTAGGCTTCTTTCCCCATGCAATTAGGCTCTGCCAGAGCCAGGGATAGGGTTGTCATCGAATTTAAAGTTTTGCAGCAATTTCATTGGAATGCCAGAGTATGAAGGTTTTACTTGTGCTGAAGCTGCCCTCTCTATCTGCTGACTGCAGGGCTTTAATAACTGTGTCTGCCTGTAGAGCAATTGCCATGAAATAACACCTGTAGCCTCTTACCTGACTGCTCTGTGGCACTGCTCAGAGACACCGAGAGCAGCCAGAACATCACTCAAAGGCTGAATTCCCATTAATTTCAGCAGGGTCAGCATGGGAACCATTACTGTTTGCTCAGCAGAGCCAATGGCTGTTCTTGCTGTTCTGAATTTATATTGTACTGATCCAGTAAATATTTTCTGCCACTCGTAATACTTAAAGGCTTGAGTGGAGCTGTTAATTCCCTGTGCTCTGCAGGCTGGTGGGTTCCACAGTCAGATATGTTTGCAGGACCAGGCTCTAATTGAGTCTGGCCTGTTCCTTGTATTTTAAGATTTCTATTGTCTTTCCAATAGTCTCTCTGCTTTGATATTCTGCTTAGAAGTACCCAAACCCTGACAAACACAGGGGGAGCTCCCCCTACTGCCCTCGGTGTGGCAGCTCACAGAGATGAGCGGGTACTGAATGAGCACAGATTAATACAGAATTAAGATACAAAGGCAGATGTATTCTGACTTTATAGCTTATTTTAACCATGAAAACAGTGCTGACTACTGTGTAGTGTTTGGAGGGTCATGGCTTTTATAACGGGAGAGACTGAGCCATGTCAGACAGAGCATTTCTGCATTTATGAATCTGTGTGCTTTAGCAGAATCACTGTTTTTTCAGATGAAATCATACAGCCTGTTCTCCTGGAGCAAGAGAGTCCTTCCCTCATCCTGTAGAAGTTTTAAGGACACTTTAGTTATGCTCTGTTACGGAATTTGAAAATGGAGAGTTCTAGGAGCTCCTTCATATTCATTCATAATGTGGAAGAAGCACAGCTGTGAATTTATACACTTCCCTAACTGCAGCAATAGCAACCTTTGAATCTTCAAAATAGTAACACAGATCATTATGTGCCTTCAAAAATCCATCTCTGTGCTTCCCTAGATCCTGAGGCATCTAATTGCTGCGGTTGGCTGGAAAGCTTCTAGAAGCAGGCTTTATATAAGCAGCTAAAAGTTAAAAAGCTCTGTGAGTTCCTATCACTTTTTAATGAAAATTCAAAGAATACAGATTTGCCCAAAGTTTCAAAGAAATGTCCCAAAAGGGATGTTGGCTGTTCTGGTTGCTCAGACTGTGACAGGTTATTTGGACTGTGAAAGAATATGAAAATAATACAGTATGAAATTTGATGGTGTTTTTTCAAAACAAAGTTTTCTAAAGCAGAGTATTTCTGGCCTTCTGTTTCACTGGAGATTATTTTTTTTTAAATATGCTCTTATAGTTTCATTCAGATGTTCCAAGCAAACATATTTCTCAAAAAAACAGTGCCAAGTTTTGGCCATCTCCTTCAACTAACTTTAAAATCTAATTTGCAATCCCATAGCTGAGAGAAGTGTTGTATCAGCTTTGCCCTGAAGATCCAGCATGGAATAAGAAATGGGTATGTTGCAGGCCTGTAAAAGGGAGTTTATTTGCTTCTAATATCTAGGACCAGGACAGCTGCACCAGCATGGAAATTTCAGTAAAGCACATCAGAAAATCCCAAAGTCTATGTGACCCCATTTAGGCTCATAGTTATAGATCTCAGACTTCAATGAGGCCGTACCTGGAGATGGATCTATCCATTCTGGTAAGAATAACTTACTGACAGGAGTCGTGCTTGGGATGGCTCCAGGGACAAGGACTGTCAGTAAATGTGAAGAGCTGAGCTCTCCTGGATTAAATTACCCTATAGCTGCTCAATGAACTGAAGTTGGTTACTCCTAAAAGTACTTGAGAGTTTTCTGAGACTTAACTAAATGTCAGTAAATACACCCTGAAACCACAAATGAGTCTAATACACCACTAAAGATCCAAGGGTGGATAAAGTAAAAAGCTATTGCTATTAGGAAAAATGCCAGAAACCAACTACATTCAATTAGGTAACCAGATTTGATTTCCTATAGTATTAAAATTGCTTAATAGCCTGTGAAAATTGCCTGATATGTTACAGGTTAAATCTCCTTCTTGGAGCATTTGCAGGAAGCAGCTTTCCTAAAATTGAGTTTATTTGTGGCCAGAATGTCTGTTTGCAAATTGAATGTTTGTTAGGGTGTGAAAACCGTTTTTTAAAATTAAACTGATTGTAAACTTGTAAAATTATCTCATAAAGGATATCATGTCTAGCAACCTGAGCAAACTGAAAAAGTTAAAGGTTCATGTCTTCCCCTTCCAGTGACTTGTAAATGACTTTCATCATCTTTGCTTAGGACTGAAGATGACCCTGTTCTGGCCAAATGAGTTGCGTTTGCTTTTGTATTTGTAGTATTAGGAGAAGTAGTTTTTAACTCAGATAATTTTGACAGACCAGACTAGAGAGTGACTCAGTGCTTTGTTAACTAGAACTCATACACATCCATGTTTCAAAGAGTCTCCTGAGTGGACAGAGAAGCTGCTTCTGTGCTGGCTCATCAGATGTCTTTAGCCAGGGAAGAAAATACAGCAGCTTCTGGCCACTCTCATTTTGTGATCTGATTGTTTAGTCCTTTCTCCAGACACAAGAATGCTGCCAATCTGTGTCACAGTGATTTACATCGAGCACGGCCCTTTCACAGGGTGTTTCTCCATAAAGGACACCCTTCAGTGGAGCTGCAGCAGTGAGTGCACAATGACCTGGAGCTATTCCTGGGTTACTCTTTGCCTCTCTCTGCTGCTTCACTGTGATTGCAGCGCAGCTAAGTCTTCTTGCCAAATGCTGCCCAGAAATGTAGATGAAGTTTTCCCAACCGCAGCAAAGGAGAGAGAACATGAATATCTTATGACACAGGTAGACAAGACATCCTAATGAAATATCTCTAATCAGCCATGTAAGTGGTTTTCAGTTCTACCTTTTGCAGGAAAGTGAATTTATAGCAATAATAGGACATCTCTAGTGCAAGAGGTCCTTAAAGTAGCCAGGAATTATTCCTTTGCTTCATTGCAATGGGTTATTTTTGGACAGATTCTAGCCTTGGGTGCATACTGCTGCACAGCTTGAAATATCCACCACGGCAGTTCTGCAGACCTCAGCACACAGGATTCTGCTCAGGAGTGGTTCTGCTAGCAAAGAGCAAATCTTTGCCCAGTACCTTCCTATTTCCATATTAAGATTTGCCAGAGTAAAGCTTAATTTGTTGTTTTCTGTCTGGACTGTGACAAACTGATTTAGCTCACTGGCACTTCCCAGGCTGCAAGCCAGAATGTTTTCTGGTAATAAGAACACACATGGACAGCATTTGAGACACTCCAGTGTTCTCTCTTTATGTTACGCCATTGTGTAACCCTCCTGGAGTACCTGAAAAATTCAAATTATATTTAGATGAGGGGAGCAAAAGGTGGGATTGTATTGGCACTGTTGCAGAAAAACACTGAATAAGAAAGCTGATGCATCACCTGACTGTGCATCACCTCCCTGGTGTTAAGAGGTGGTCCAAGGAAAAGACCAGCATCAGTCCTCCAGAGTGAAGAGATTCCCATTTGTGTCCTCACAGGGAAGAGGAGAACAGAGAACTTGTTTTTAAAACTCAGTTCTTAATAGGAATAAAACCAGTGTCACAATCTTGAGATTCTCAAAGCCAGTGGCAATTTTTCCGTTGATTTGATGCATGTTGGAACTGGTTCAGATGTCTGCAAGGTGGTGATGATGTGGTTTAGTAATCTCAGAAGAAAAAGGGCTCTTAGCATTTCCTTCTCTTCTTCCCTTTTTTATGGTGTATAATAACATGCAAATCTTCCCTGGAGGATGAAGCGAGCCAGGCTGTCATGCCAGCTTGGATGCAGAGCAGTGTACAGGGGATACTGCCTGTTGCACACCCAGACATCTGGTGCAAAAGTCGCCTTTGCAGAAGGAGACTGGCTCAGATGAACTTACACCCTGAATCTGCCAGCACTGATGGAAACTTGGCCTACGACTACTGTAAAAGCAAGATTTTACTTTGTTTGCCGTTTTAAGCTATGCAGCTTGGTAAACAAATTGGATTAAATTCCTGCTGATGTTCTGGAAATGGGTCAAGTGCTTGGTCAGGTTCTGGATCAGGCCACAAAAGCCTGGGTCAGGTGGCTCTCGTGAAGACGTGGTGAGGGCTGCACTGAGTCAGTTGGATGCAAAGGAGGCAGTGCTTTTCTCCCCAGTGCTTTTACTGAGAAAATGGCAGGCCAAGAGCTATCAGGAAGTGGTTCTCTGTAATGGACAAGGGAAATGAAAGAATGTGATAAGGAGTAATCTTAGGTAAGAAATGAACCAGCAAAGAGAGGACACAGAAGACTACATTTCAGACCCTGGAGATCTGGGAGCTGTTTGTAACTCTAGCTCTAACAGACCAGTCTGGCTGGCCTTTTGAAAGGAGGCAAGGTAGAAACATTTCTCACGCCCTTGTTTTGGGTAGTTAAATCCTTTTTTGAAGACCCACAGCTTTTGTGACTTTTCCCCACTAAAAAGGAAAAAAGAAGATTGGGACAGGAAGCACTGTTATTAGTACAACTGCATTAGGAAAGTAAAGCTTGAAATTATGGTTGAAAATATGGTTGTTGAGAAATTTTAGAACACTGTAAACATACTCCCTGCATTACACTAATCTGCATCCATTACTGTGTAACACTTGGTATTTATTTTCCTTTTTTGCTGGAGGTAACTCACTTTAATGAATAGGTACTCCATCTCATGCAGAGACCTTTTAGCAAAGCCGTTCATACCTGTGATGAGTCTCACAGTGGGTGCTGGCACAAGGCAGTTTGATGAGCAATAAGCTTTGGTTATTAATGTCAAAAGATACAAACAACAGATTGAATTTTCCTCTGTGAGAGGACTAGAGAATAACCTTAGGCAAGCACGGAGCACTTTATGCTAAAACCAAGCGGAAGAAAAGGATTATGGCTGGGTGGGAAATGTGACAGTCACAGGCAGGGCAGGTTCTGTAAAAAGATGCTCTCTCCAGGCAAACAAGTTTAATATCTTTCCTCTACCAACCAGTAGATTACATTTTTGATTGCTAGTGCCAGATAAACTCCTCTTTGGGAAGTGACCCTACCACACATTCTTGCCCGTTAACTTCTCCAGCAAAGTGGGCATTTAACAGCTTCATTTATCCTCTGTTCAGTACCACCTGAGAATCTCACTTTGCTGAAGAAGCTGAAAAAGGAAAAATGTCTTGCTGCCTTTGTCCATGTGACACTTCTGAGATCTTAATGATGTCTTCATTCAGCAGGTGCTGCCTCAACATGTGCCTGTGTGTGGCAGACAGGGACAACACAGTGATCCCCCCTATTAGGCTTCCTCCATCTGGTCATTTTTTCTGGTTTTTAAAGTACTTCTTTCCTTTGCAAGGGACTCCTCTCCATAACCACAACATGTCTTCATCCCTACAGATGTTATTCCTTTATGTAAAACCAGGAGAGAAGATCAGCTAATAGTATAAACTTGTTCAGTTCACACTTCCTTCCATCACCCTCTTTTCTCTGGCTCGCCTGCTTTGTGATTGGTATCCATGTGTAATGTCACAGCCAAATATATTGCATTAGTGCTGGGATAGAAGGGAGGAATAACTGCTGAGCAATTGCAGCTTCCAAGTAGGATAGTGCACAACACATGCTGAGAAGGTTTCACACAGTCTGGGCCCAGGACTGTGAGCTGGGTGTTCTAAAATAACCTGGCCTGACATTACTGCCTTCTGTAGCTCACCCTGCCAAGTGCAGTCACTGGTAATTAATGGAGAACGAGGCATTTGGTGATTTCAGTGCTTCTGTATTTGTCTCATCTTTTCAGATGAGAGAAGGACTGAGGGAAACACAGACATTGATTTTTCCAGCTCTTAACGTGGTTGATAACAAAAGCAAACACAGAAGCTTAAAATCTCTGGTTGCAACGCATAGATATTTGCTTGCCAAACACCAAACACTCTGTGACAGAGCTCTTTTTGAAGGGGGATTTGTGACACTTAGGTATTGCCCCTTTGTCATTTTGACCAGAGAAAATTAGAAGCAGCTCCACTGACACTAATGTGTAGTTGTCACTAGCTCATGCAACGCCTGCAAATCCAGTGTTTGACTCCAGAGTCTGGCTTTGGTTAGAGGTGGGTTTGTATCCCACAGGATAGTTTAATAAGCCAAGCTGAGATAATTGGACTTACCAAGTTCCCCATGTTGAATGTGTGCTGGGCAGAACTCTGAAGACAGAGTTTTGTTATACCTATTTAAATAAATCCCAAAGCTGCCTTCCAAGGTTTTGTGCATACAGATTGGCTACAAACCAGTGTTTCTTCCTCCATTGTCCCTGTAATGGAAGTTAAACTCTTGGCCTGACCATTTCCTCTTGTTTCTCTTTGCCAGGCTGTGAAGAGTTACTAAAAGATGTCCTGTCTCCTGAAAACTCTGAGCCCCAACACTACGAGCCACAATATGTTGATTACTATTACCAGGTAAGAGAAGCACTAATTCTGTCTCATGTTAGTAGACTGAGGAAGCCTCTGGAGTGATGTGTAGTTGGATCATTGTGAATGCTGTTGGTTTACTTGGCCTATTGACCCTTCCTTCCTAGATTCATGGCTGTTAGCAAGCCATTTATACTGTTTTAGCTGCATTTAACACGGGTTGACTGGTGGGAGAGTATACAGCATTTAGGTAGTGTTCCTCTTACAATCCTCAGTATTCGCCTGCCTGCAAGGGAGATCCCTGTGCAAGCTCGCTGGCACCTCACAAGTGGAAAACACTGATTTGTATCTAATTAAATCAGTCAAACTTTGTAGGTGAACAAGTCCTCAGGGACCTTCTGCAGATAATAAACAGGGACTCTAACAGCTGTTGGGAAGCTGAAACAATACACCGTTGGAAACCTTTGATAGTATTTTGGCTGGTGGGTGTAGCATATTTTTAAACCATTAAGGGTTCTCATTTGTATCCTTAATTTGCCAGGGTCTGTGCAGTCTAAGAAGCAGAACAGTGCTAAGTTTTCCTTCTGGCATCTCTTTGTCCCTCCTTTGCTTTACTTTGGTTTTAATCACCTCCACCCATGTAAATTCTGAAGATTAAAGGTGCAGTTAGCATTGTACATTCAGAGGAGGACTGTGTGTCAGTGGTGTTATGAGACTGCAAATGATACTGAAATCAACAGGAAAAGCATTTTACCTTCACAGGTGGTGAAGTGTGAGGACAATTCTCATGTATTGAGGAAGGATGTGATAAGTGTGGTGGTGAACTGGTGTAATGCCACTCCGTGCTGTTACACAGAATGGTTTCCACTGTCCTTACAAAACATAGAGACATTTCCTGCACCTCAGTGTCCATCACCACTCTGCTTGTTTCTAAACCCCCAGTTTTTGTAAGTGATGCCACAGATACCCACCATACTGTTGCTTGGTTACCTTAACAGATGCCATAAACCAAACTCCTTGGTTTGCAGTAGCTGATAGAGGTTATAAAATGAACAGGCTCTGCACACACTCCATGTTCCCCTGTTGCTATGCAGACATTGCAGGCTGGTTCTGACACTCCAAATGTAGGTGACAGTTGGGTCTGTATTCCTCAGGGATTTCACATCTGCTGTCACCCAAAGATGTGCTGGGGAGAGCTCTTGAAGACAAACTGCAAAACTCTGCAAACTGCACCTCTTCTGCCATCTATCCTCCAGGAGAGCCTGAGGGTGGGAATGGCAGTTGCTAATCCTGGTAGCAGCTGCTGAGTTTCCCATTTGAGTGCTGGATTTGTGCCTCTGGGAGAGGGAGGGGGCAGAGGGTGACCCTCCCTGTTCAGAAAGAGCTGATGTGACACTGCTGTGGTGGAAGCCTTGCTGGTCACTCCTGATGTCCACCAGCCTCCTGGATGGTCCCTGCAGGGGGTAGTACCACTGCAGTGGGGTCCTGCAGCAGTGTTTGCCCACTTTGATGGAACCAGTGCAGGATTTGTACAACCTGGGAGCAGAACCAGGTCCTTCCCCACCTGTCCAGGCCAGGTGAGCTGTCGTGGCACCGCTGCCCTCCAGAGGGGCTAGTTCCATCTCCCATCTGCAGGTCCTCCAGGTGCAGTTTGGAAACTGTTCGCTAGATGTCAGCTAAAGACTAGGAAAAGGCGTGAACAGCCTCTGCTCCTGCCTTAAGGATCCTCTGCTGTGGCGGGAAGTTGGAGTTTTCAATCTGATGAAGCAGAGGAGAACTGGGGTTCAAGTGGATTTGAGATTATCACCATTCATGACCTTTGTTCCCCGTTCCCAAGGAAGCACATACGGAAAACATATGAGCTGTCCTTGCATCTCCCAGACCTTAATGAGTGGGAATTCCTGGTGCTGTTACCAAGTTTATGGGCAGCTCCCATTGGCACAAATGGTAGATGCCTGTCTAATCTGATTTTCACCCCAGTATCTGTCTGTGTCGCGGGTTCGGTTTGTAACCGGGCGGAAACACCAATTTAGTGTAGTGGTTTGGTCCAAAATACTCATTACTGTTTATCTGCTGTGAGATAAGAATTAGGAGAAATGCAAAACAGGCACCAAACTTGAAAGAATATAAAGAAGTTTATTAACAGACCTAAAAGAAGAAAAAAAAAAAATACCACCTTCAGAACTCTCCTCCTCCCCCCACCTTCCTCCCTTCTCCCACTGACGATGTGAAAAGACAACCCTTAAGATGTTCAGTCTGTTTACCACTTCCATAATAACCTTGTTCAGTCCATTTAGAAAGAGAAGTCTCTTCTTGCTCATGCTATGAAAACATTATCACAACGAGACAGCCGCCCACTTCCAAATATCGTTCAGTCCATTTAGGAAGAGGAGTCTCTCTGCCTGCGTGTGAGTCCTTTCCCCCGACTTGCAGCTTTTCCCGCAACTGCCTTCGAGGGTCCACTCTTGAAGTTTTTTGGGGTACAATTTTAAGGTTGAGCCGTTCAGAAACAAAAACAGAGGCCCTTCTCCTTCCCTGGGAGCAAAGGGTCTTCATCATCTTCATCTTTAGGACTATCTCTGGGAGCATCTCTACGGACTGAGGTTTTCTCCTTTCCCGTTCGGAGCAAAAGTCCTCATCTGGTTCATCTCTCCCTGTCCAAACTTCTCATGAAATTACAGCTGCGTCAGCATCTGCCTATCTCAGCGCAGGTGCTTTTGCTCACGAATTGAACACTCCACCCCCCATATCTTCATGAAATTACGACAGGATACTCTGATATATCATAGCTTCACAACAGAATTTCAGCTTTAAGCATCTCCTCTCTCTCTTCCCTCAGGTTTTCAGCTCTTCACAGCAATAAAAGGGTTACTCTCACCTCGGCCTTGCAGCTTTACAGCTGGAATGTTGAATTTTTTCTTATCGCAGTGGAGAGGGGGGAGAGCCGAGCTGCTCCGGCTGCCCACGGCAAGGCAGTGGGGGGGGTTCCACAGCTGGAACAGGTCCATGGCTTCAGGATGGCCGTGGCCCGGCCCGGCCTGGCCCAAGCAGGGCCTGGCCGGGCCCACTGGGCCCTGCTCGGGCCCTGCAGCCACCTGTCCCAGCGCCGGAAACGAGAGAGAGCTTGGAGGGGGAGTTTGCCTATTCTTAAATGTGGATCACAGAGGTGATCACAACTTTAAGTGGCTTAGAGAATTGTCCATATTCAAACTGGCCAGCTGATAGGTTCTATCAGTTCCCAGAGGAAACTGTAAGCACCCCTTAGCAAGGACGTCCCTTCCGGGACTATGCTTGCTAACCTATGACATTCTGATTCTCAGGTGCACTCAGCAGAAGGACGCAACTGCTGTGATGGTACAAATAGATATTTTAAAAGGGAATGCATCTTTTTTATTCCACCCAATGGGCTGTGCTTACACGAAGGCAGGTACTGAGAGGGTTCATTGTTATGCTGTCTCTGCATTCACACGATGACTTGAAAGGGAGATTTATCCTTGTCACAAGTTATTTCCCCTGTCCTCTGCTTTCACTTTTTCTTCCCTTCCCAAGAGCTCCTTCCCTGTATTCTAGCTTTCTGAAGCCCAAAGGCAGCAAACTGAAGAGGTGAAGGTAATTTCAGGATGTGGGATGAAGTGGCAGGAGCCACCGTGAGGTGCTGAACTGATCTATCTGTTTGTATATGTTGAGTCAAATGGGGAAGAAGAAACTGCCAAGCCTCCAACCTTTAATTACAACCAACTGGCAATTAATTCAAAGGGATATATAAAACCCCCTGATACCAGGAGCTTGGGGCATTTCATTTGACATTTTCTAAATGGTCTGATTTTACTTTTGGTTTTCCTTCAGTGTAAACAAAGAGCAAAAACTGACAAGCTTTTAATGTCTGATAACTTTGCAAAAAAAAAAAAAAAAGCAGGAAAAAATCCTATTGTGTATGCAATTCAAAATGTAAAGGCTATTCCATGGAAGGTTCCTAATGGCCTATATTGAGAGGCTGTGTGTGTGACATCACAGGCAAATGGAGAGCTCTGCCTTGGAGCTGTTAAGATGTGATATGCAGGACATAAAGAGCATAACTTGGTTACTACAGGATGTCCCACTGACTTCCATCAGCATTGATTCAGGCTGCAGAGTGTCTTTTCTCTTTGGATCAGAGACAGCTGGTCCACAGAAATTTAGGAGGATGGGATTGCAGTTCGGAGATAGCAATTCTAGAGCCCTTCAGCTTTTGGACCTACAAATAAACCTGTTCCGTCTGTGAGTTGAGTCTTTTGATTTGGTTAAAGTCTGAATGTGCTCCATTTGAGGCACTGCTTCAGTCGAGTGCTGTTTATTAGTATAATTTCTGTCTCTCACAGTCTTTAGGGAGATAATAGAAATACTCTGAATTTGCCAGAAGTCAAATTTATCAATCCCAAATTCCTTTCCCAGTGTTTGCTGCTATGGCCTCAACTCTTGTTTTGCCTTCAGTTTGAAGGGAGACAAAAGTCTCCCTAGTCCAGTGTGCTTTGTGGCGGGCATCTGGTAGCACTTCAGAGCCCTTGGATGGCCTTTTGGAGATGGTAACCAACACAAAATCCACAGCTGAAGTACGTGTGTGAAAACCCAGACCCTGATTCAGCCAGCTCAAACAAAGCAGAGTGCCTATGTCTCACATTTCCAAATGGCTGGCTCTGGGCCTTCCCAGGCACCCAGCCAGCTGAGAGCACTAGCCACAGGACTCAGAGGGAATTAGGCTGGCTGCATCTGCAGCTCCCTGGCCAAGATTTGCATTGCAGGCCTTGAGAAGCAGTGGTGTTGGTCTAGGTGCTCTTCTGTCTGAGCACCTAAGTTTAGGGAAAAGGGAATCAGAACAGGAGCTCCTTTGTGAACTCTTCACCTGGTGTATTTTGGCTGCTCAAATTTGAAGGGAGCCTGAATCTAGATCACCCCAATAGATGACAGAAGGGGGGGTTGAGTGACAGAACTTAGAGCCTCTCACCATCAGCTAGCAGGGCACTTTGAGTGCTCCTTGTGAAGGGACAGACTATTTTTACCTGTGAGTTGTTGCCTTTTCATCTGGAATCAATGGCCAAAAGCCATACATGCAAACCCAGTGGAAGAGCATGATGTAAGGTACAATAACGGCAGGGTCCTTGTTTTAATCCAAGCTGTTTGTTTCTTATCGATTGTTGCTGTATTGAGTTGCCACGTACCTTTTCTTTCCTGTTCCCATCTCTAAATAAGAGTGAATTTGTCTCTTACCAAAGTACAGGATGATCGCTGCATATCAAAGAATGAGCTGCCTTTTCAGTCCTCTGTGTGTTCCCCTGCCTGCCAAGTGATTAATTACACTGTATGAACAGCAGAAAAATTGTTGAAACATGACAAATAAATTGTGTTTGCCTCTGGGATGGAGCTGGGACTGCTGGCTGATCTGCTGCTTTGAAAATATTTTCAGTAGCAATTAGGAGTCCCTCACCAGCTTCTGAAAAAAGGTTTTTTTCCCCATTAGCTGCTTGAGGATATCTGCTGACACCTGTGGCAGAGCAGAGGGGACCTTCTGCACTGCAAAAACACTGTGATCCAAGTGGGTTTTTCACTAGGCTGTGGAAGAAGGTAGCAGGAGAGTCTATAACCAGAATATCTTTAATTTTCATCTCATATATTCAGTGTTTTGAAGCAATGACTCCACGTTTACCATCGAGTTACCAGTGTTCTTGGGCAGAATAATTGACCTCATTTGTTAGAAGGGTTTTCTTGGTACTGTTTTTCCTAACATCAAATGCAGGTGTTGCCTTTGTGTTAATGTGAAATACGTCTTTCCTTCCACCTTCTGCAGCAGCATTAGCAGAGACACTCCTATCTTAACAGAAAAAGCACATAAGATGTGGTTGAGATGGAAATACCTTTTCAACCAATGGCCAAGAGAAGAAGCCAGTCTGTGTGGTAAGGACAAGCAGTATTAAATACATCAAACTGAAGCTTTTTTCCCCCCCTGTTTCTTATCAGCCTCCAGTTTTCCGCACCGCCCACACGCTCTCAGTCACTGTTGGCTCCCATTGTGTTTTCAGCCCTGCAGATGCTCAGTGTCTGTGTGTGAAGATTCCCCTCCCTATGCTTGAGACCTGAGGTGTTTCTGCCACCCTAAGATCATGCACACAGTGCATGTTTGCATATTGCTCCCCTTGCCAAGCTGCTGGGGGGCTCCTGTGTCCTGGTGCCACCATGGGACCTGTACATCTAGAAGTCTGTGTTATATCTGTTGCTCCTAAATCTGCCAGATTTTCCTTCCCCTCAGCTTCTGCTGCATCCCCTGAGAAATAATTCTGTTCAGCATCTCCAGAGCTGGCCTTTGTGAGGTCCAGACTAAGGACTGATCCCAGACCCTGCTGAAATCAGTAGAAACACTTCTTAGACCCTGGCAAGTGTTAGATCAACACCTGGGGTTGTTCCCGACACTGTTGTCTGAATCCCTCGCTGGAGGGGTAAGGTGGGAGAAAAGCTTGTTAATGTATAGCCATGCAGTTATAGAGAGGAAAATGTGCCTGTTCCTAGGCAGGATTTCACACAGGCAGTGCACTGTCTGCACCAGTGAGAAGTTTATTGTAACCTCTACAGGCAACACTCAGCAATTCATTTTTCTTATTTTTTTTCAAGCATCAAAAAGCAACATTAACTGCAACTGCTGAGAAACCCCCAGTGAGCAATTACCAAGAGCAATGAAGAACACAGTGTGCCCCTATTTGGGATTCATTTACATGGAAATTGCCTGCTTTCACCTGGTGATATTCTGAATTTTATTTTTTATGTTTGTGCATACAAGCAAAAATAACTGTCCTTGGTCAAAACACCTGCATATAAATAACCTGCCTCTCTGGCTGCTCAAGCTGATTCTGAAATGCTGCCCTGAAGAACTGCTGTACTGAGAATGAGCAGTTCTGCACTCGGAGCAAGGCAGGCACCTTTCAACAAAATAAGTGCCAACTTCTCCAAACACAGCCATAAAAGAGATTGAGGATTATTTTCTTTTTTGAAACCAGCTTGAATTTTTGATTTGGTGGAACATCACACACTGACATTTTTAAATGGGAAATTACTTTTTCCCTGACTCATTTTTGCTCAGTTGTGGTATAAAACACACGTAAAATAACTCAAAAGAAGTGAAACACTCTGGCCTGGTCAAAAATAGTTCTCTTTCTCAAAATGTGTTTTGGGTTTTCTTTAGAAAGAAATCTGAGCTTTTTACTTTCTTATCCTTTGTTGGGCAACAAAATACTCTGAGATCTTAGAGCCTGCATGCTGGAGAAATGTTTTCCCACCCAATTCTTGCCACAACACCCCAAATGCACTCCCAGTGTCTGAGGCCAGCAGGGCTGGGGGGTGACCTGGTAGAAAAGCTACAGCCCTCAGAATGGAGTCTCCCAGTGCAAAGTGTTGATTCAGATAGTGCCCTGTGAGAATCCAGCATCTGGGCTGAATTTGTGTCAGTGCTTTTGTACAAATTCTGCCAGTTAGCTGGTTTAAGTTTTAAGCACCTGCTCTTGCAGATGAACCACCGATCTCCTGTAATAGAAACATGAATCAGTGAGGGGCCAAAGATTGATTACTCCCCACAGGGTCTTATCAAAATTTACTGTTTCATAGGGCTATATTTGCCTGGGTGGTTTGAGACAGGGGGAAGTGTGACTGCCTGGTTCAGACCTCACTGCTGTGACTCGGCAACAGAGATGAAGTTCCAACTGGAGCATCCTTCCAGGCATCCACAGGAAAGTAATTTTGTACACTTACTGTTATCTATGTCTCTTTTTTTTAGTATTTCTGTTCTGTGGCCTAGGTAGAGTTTTGCACAGCATTCAAAGCTTTACCATTTTGAAGCCTGTCACCTCTCTCTTTGGCAGAACCACTGTTTAATAGACGTTTTCTGTCTCAACCTTAGTTTTTCCTTCTGAGGCATTATCTTCAACCTTTTAATCTGCTGATTTTCTGACAGAGCACAGTTTTGGGGGTGTTTTTTCTGAAATTGTCAGTTGCCATGGCAAAATATTCCTCCCATCCTTGGATAAACCAATTTAGGCTGTGGCACAGTCTTTAGGTAGAAGCTGTGAAATGACTGAAAGCTAAAAGTTGATCCCTTTTATTGAGAAAGTCACATCCCTATGGATTTAATCCTTCAGGTAAGTATGGCTTTGTGGTTTAGTGCCTTTTGCCTTTTGTTTGGTGTACTGAAAATCTGTCCACCTTAAGTTGTGGTGTGTCTTGAGTACAGCATTCTTAGCAAGAAAAGCAAAGAAATATTATGACAGCACTCGCCTTGCTCTGAGCTCCTGTGAAAGAAATGCAACTGCTGGGTGAGAGGGTGGTGGACAAGTCCTGGCTCTGATACATGGCTTTTGGGAGTACCAAAATATCTGTAACGAAAGTAGCTGTATGAGGGCAGGGCGCACAGCATTCACTGGGTTTCTTGACATTTGTGTGACAAGGAAATCTTTGCCCTCCAGTTCATAAATTGACACTGGCACCCTCTTTCTTGATTTTTTTTTTTTTTTTTTTTTTAATTTCTTATTCTACTTTGTATCTTTTCTCCTTGCTGCTTGGGGAAATTTCTGCTGCATTTATGGAAGATTGTGGGACAATTCATAATTGTCTTTCTTCTTCTTGGAATATTTACAGTGATAAGGCTGTGAAATTGAAATATAGGATTTTTTTTTAAGTAAATAATATTGGTTTAAATTGGTTGTTTTCTTTTTGTTTGTTTGTGGGTTTGGTTGTTGGTTTTTTTCTGAAGAAGAAAGTTTTACGTAAACATGTAAAACTGGTTGATAAAGCCAAGATTCCAGATTATTATGAAACTGTAAAGAAAAAGTCAACCACAGAGGGATGTTCTAGCTGATAAAACCAGCAAAATCCCTCATTGCACAAGCAAATAAAAAGGATCTGGCTGCTTCTTTTCTGCCTTTTAACTTCTCTGATGAATCTGAGAGCAGTGTAGTTTTTTGGAGGTAGATTCTTTCGTTCTTCAAAACAATAGCTGCATGTACTGCTAGAAATTAAAAACATTCATCCACAGATGAAATCCTACAGGAGTCATTTCTGTCACACAGCTGTTGCTGTGCTGAGACAGTATTTCAGGGTTCAAATACATGATTTCAGTAGCCTCAAGAATTGTCACCAAAGTGTCCCAGAGAGTTCATGAAATTGCCCAATACTTTTCCCAGTTATGAAAGCTCCAGGACACCTTTCTCATGTCCTTTGTCTCTCATGTCACTCCTAGCTCTTGCTGTGTCCAAAGTCCCCACAAAACTACGTGGTCTCTATCCTGTTCACTCAGGTGTCCCCCCCCCAGGTTTTCCTGGTCGGGCTGTGAGCTGGTGTCAGAGTGTCACAGAAGTGCCACAGGGGGACCGTGGCACTGTCCTGCATCAGAGGCAACAGAAATGTTTAAAATTAAACCATCATATTCAACTGGGCTCATAGAGCTAAAATAAGATCTTGATTATCCTGTCTGTTTTTAGAAACTGGAGAAGAATCAAAATGTGGTTGGTTTGTTTGTTTGTTTTTTAACATGCTGCAGTGTAGAATGTATTTGTTTGGGTGGAGGCAGGCTTTGCCAGCACTGTCACACATCTGGGCTCAGAGAAGCAATTTGTAACTGAACAGGAAGAAAAAGTAGGCCAGTCTGCAAGAGAGTATCTAGGAATTACTCCTGAGGGATTTGTGCTACACTGCCTCCAGCAGCTGAAAAAACAGCATGAAATTGCAATTAAAAATTAAGATGAGATATGGACTATTTGACCTTCTTTCAGTCAGGGACACAGAGGCCCTGTCTAGGATGGGGATGCAGAGAAATGCAGCTTCTGTTGAGCGATTACATGCCAACAAGAGGCTGCTGAGGTTCATCCTAAGCTCAGTGGAACAGGGAGATCATTTCTTTCCTTGCAGAACCCAAACCAGTTTTGGCACTGGTTAAAGTAGAGTAAAACTGTCCTTCCTCTAACAGCTGCAGATGAGAAATAGAAAAGAAACTGTCAATTGTTATGTTTTCTGAATCTACAGAAATCTAGGCAAGATTAATTAGGCCCCTGAGAGGCCTTGTTAATTAGGATTTAATTTGCCAAATCTGCTATTTGGCTCACCTTTTTACCCAGGCTGTTGCTGTAAACACCCAGTTGATTCCAGCATCAGCTGGGGAACAGGCCATGAGACAGAGCAGCCTGTTTGGGTGGATGTGTACCCTGGATCCCAGGCTTGTTTTCCAACTTGGTTATGATAAGCTGCTAGGAAGTTTAAGTTGGAATAACAGTATAACCATGGCAGTGTTGATAGGGAGCTGCGCAAGTGCTGATGAGTGTTTTGGGCCGACAGTGTGAACCTGGTGGCTCAGTCTGAACCACCAGGGCTAGGAAGGATTTGGAAAGGGAATGCACAAAGCAGAAAAGGTGTATCAAAAAGGGTGATTCCTTGGAGCTTGTGCCAGCCTGTGTAAATAGGACTGTGATAACAAACTGTTTGACTTAGCAAGAGGCTTTGATTTGTCCTGAGTCATGGAGCCTGAGAGTCTGTGAGGAGACAGCCCTGGTGTGAATCCTGCTCGTTTGTTAGCTTTGGGCATCAGTCTCTGGTCACTCCACATATTGTTTGGGGAAAAGGCTTTCTCAGTGTGTGTTGGTGCAGCACCACATAGAGCCAAGCAGGATAATGACTGGAGGAGAGAACGTTTGCAGGCTGTGCACCCTTTGGTAGGTACAGCAAATACATAAATATAGTGTAAATACATCATAGAGTTTTGGCTACCAATTTGTATAGAATAGTGCAATACTTAGGTAAACTTTCTTGCCCATGGTAGAAATTTATTCATAGCACTCCAACAAAGCCTGACCTCATTTAAAATTGGAGGAACTTCTCAAATTACTCATATTGACTGTGCTACCACCTTCTTCAACCAGCAGAGAGGATGTTTGTCTTGTTTTGGTAACAGAGAAACAGACAGAACCTCGAGTATTTTTGTATATTCTCCACAGGAAGTTTGCTGTATCTGTAACTGTTCCACATTTATTACTGGCATATGTGTGTTGAGAAGATGATTGATGTTTGTTGCTTCAATGAGTTCTTAATTACTGTGTCCTTGAAGGCTAATGCCATTGGGGAACATTATTGTGGGTAACTGGGGCATGTGCCCTTTCATCAGGAGATGGACCATATGGTTACAATGCCCTAAGGCACAATCATGGAAAGGTCTAGTGCATGGAAGATGGGAATGTCCAGAATGGAGAGGGGTATTCAAGAACCATGAAGAACTGTTGGTCAGATTCTCAGATGATAAAAATCAACTCAAGAACATGAGAGAAACAAGCCTGTGTTCCAGCTGAGCTGGTTGGGGTTTTTTCCCACCTTGTAAACTTCTGAGACTGTTACAGTAGGAGCTTTACCCATATATATCCCTCCTTCCAACTCTTACAGCTTCACCTTCAATAGACATCTCTTTGGGTTTTTAGAATTTCAGAATTTAAAATGGCTTGTCACTCCTCAGAATATTTCACAGACTAGTTATTATTGTGAAAAAGTGAGGAGACCTGAATAATGAATGAAGTCAGTATTTCACTGCATCTCTGAGATCTGATTTTTATGGAAATCAGTAATGCACAGTATTTTATGAGACTAATAGATAAATATTGCCTTTCACGGATATTTGTTTTCCTCTGAACTGTTCAGCACAAGGATCAACAACCATCCCATTATGAATCACACTTTGCAGGGTTGTCTGGCTGTGGGAGCTTATTACTGTATCCCACAGCCGTAGGGAGGAGAGGAGAGAAGATCCAGCAGGCAGGAATTGAGCAGCAAGATTGATCTATTTAATTATTTTACAAACTCTTTTATAGACTTTTTTCTTCATAGTCTAATTTGGACAAAGGATCAGCCGCCCCCTGAGTTGATTGGCTAAAATCCTAAACATCCATTGTCAAAATATTTTTCTACTGTACCATAAACAAAGCTCTGCAAGGTTGCAGGTGTTCATTGTTTATGGAACTGTACTACTATCTTCCATGAGAGAGAAAAGTATCTCACGGCTTAGAAGGAAGCAGGAAAATTCCGTGCTAACAGCATTTTTGTATCCACAGGAGCTGCCGCGTTTGTCACCTGGGAAGCTGTCAGTCAAGTGACAGAGTAAATCACCAGCTTTCTCTTTCCATCGTGTTTTGAAACTGCACTTAAAATCTTTCTGCTTGTCTCACTGCCAAGCCAATGGTGAGATATTAGGGGAATTGTAAAAGGGAGTTTTGTGTGGTAAATTCAGAGTTCAGCTGTTCTCTAGTACAACTCCTTGCCTGTAAAGAAACTCCAAGGAAGCCTTCTCATATTACTGCACCCTGACAAAACACTGCCATCAAGAGACATCCTGTGTCATGTCGTGGTTCTCAAATCAAAGGGGAAAGAGTTTGTGCTCAGATCTCGCAGAAGGTGCCCTGCCAAGAGTGACTGATACCCTGCTGGTTTACAAAAAAAAGTTTTAGCAGTGAAATGTATTGAATAACACTGCCCATGTGCTTCATGAGGCAAGGTCCTAGAGCTGGGGAAAGTCCTGGAGCACTTTCTCTGCAGTTATTGAAGGTCACTGATTTCCCCCCATAAACAAAATCGTCAGATGTTTCCTGACATAGAGCCAGGGCATTACTTGCTGTGCTGCTGAGGGACATGCTTTTCCTCTAGCTTGTGTGTAGTCTTACTAGATCAAAAACCTTCACAGGAAGAGACAATCTCTCTTGATTATATTTTTATAGTGCCAGTCATGTGGGGCTGTTCCTTTTCCTTTCTCCTGGAAGGACAGGATCACTTCATTTTAGAAGGAAGACACCAGAAAGGGAGGAAACAAGCACTAGTAGGAGTACTTCAATATTTACTGAATGAAATGGTCATATTTCGGCTGACTTAGATACTTGTGTTATGCATGGACTCACCTTCCTATGCAATGTCTTCTTTCCTATGAGGGAACTGATATTCAAGAGAGGAAGGACTCTCCTGAATAAGTTCCCAGGAGTTCAGACTGTGTTGGGACATCCCCTCTTACCTCTGTTAGCGTGGCTCCCTGGGACTGGCATGTGCAGGTCTACTTGGGGAGGCACCACATCCCACTTCCCAGGAGACTGAGGCTGCCTTCGCGCTCCTGACGCTTGCACGAGAGCCCGTGGATAACAAGAACCACATGGACCACACGCCTTTCTGCTTCCTGAGGCATTTCACCATCTGTAACCGCTTCTCAGATGACTCAGGGGGTCTCAAAGCTTCCCCCCTGCTGACAACTCACTGCCTCACAGGACCTCTTTTCTCATGGCATCTGAACACTTCCATACTGAACATGATTAATTAGAAGGGAGAGGTGAGTGTCAAGGGCAGAGATCAGCATTTAAGAGTAGTTCAGTGTTTTAATTTGAGCAGATTATGGAAATAGAATGTGAAATATAACTAGAGGTATTTTGCTCCCTGCTGAAATGGTAAAGAAAGGTCATATTTAGCACAGGGAGGGCCCCTTCCATGACCTGTTGTTTACAGAACATGGGGCACTGCAGGCCCTTGGCTGGACTCACCCCACAATCACGTGGTGTCTTGGTTGTCAGTGGACGGTTCCAGCCTGCACTGCTGGTCTTAGCACAGCTGCTGGGTGGGAATCTTCTTCATTGGCTTCATTTCCCTCTAATATTGTATATTCAGAAGTATCTATGCAGCACCAGGCCATTGACAATACTGCTGATTACTTCACATCACTATTTAATTAGGATGAAAGACAGGGAACGAGCAAGTGGAGATTTTACACTTGGGAAAGAAATTGATTTATGGAACAATCAGACTGCTAGCTCCAGTAGGCTTTTCTCTAAAAAGCAAGAAAAGTACTCTTGTCACTTTGGGGTTGATTTAAATTAGGGAATTTGTACAAAATTATTCTTCTCAGCCCGTGATGGCAGAGACCTAACAGTGGGGCAGAAGTGGATCATCTGTTACATTCTGTGCTGTACCTCAGGAGTGAGGAGCTCAAGCCTTCCACAGGCCTGGACTTAGCAATGCCTCAGTGGGACCCCATTGAAAGGCCTTTCCTGGGCCATACCTGCTCAGTCATAGAGCTCTGCTCTTGCTATAGCAAGGAATTTCTTTCCTTTGACCAGTGTAGAATGGCCTGGGAATTAAAACTGGTCTAATCTAAAGGCAACTATGGGATGTACCTAGGTGCTGCCCTTCCCCATGCCTCGTATAAATGTGAAAGGTCTGGATGGTGCTAATATTGTCACAGTTTTGTCCACACTCATGAGCTTTATTGGACAGCTGTACATTTCTCCTGAAGCTGGGAGATTTCCCTGAGACATTCTGAAATAGAGGGTGTGTGAATTGAAGGTGTCTTGCCTCCTACAGCAGATCTGCACCTGCTGTTCCCTGCTCCAGTCTCAGCCCAGCATCACCCAGTCTGGCATCATCACACCATGTTCTTGCCAGGCTACCAACAGCCCATGTGCAAGGCCTTGCTGTCTGACACCAAATGTCTCCCAGTTCCTGCTCACAGTGAAGCCGAACCTTTTCCTAATATGTTTGTGTTTGTCAAGGAAACTTTACACTGGTGATATTTATAGTCTTAGTCTAGAAACAAAAGGCTGTTTTCTGCCATTCTCTCAGGCTGCTGCAGCACTTACTGCCACAGAGTTCCTGTGGGGAACTGTAGGTTTGGCTGAGCTATAGCTGAGTTGCCTTTCTTCCAATTTCTGTAGCTAGAAAGGAGCATATTTCTGTGACCAGGGTGGAGAAATTGATACGCTTGGCTAATGAACATTTGTCAGCCAAGAAAAATGAATTCTAACTTCCCCGTTAATGAAAGGTGTACTTGGAGGGACCCTAATGCTAAACACAGGACCAGGAGAGAAAACAGCTGAATTCATTTTCCTATTGCTACAAACCTCCTGTGATTTTTGGGAAGGGCAGCTGAACCGTGCCTTCCATATACCATGTTGTCCTCCCTATCAGTAAAATAAGGATAAAACTGTAAGTTCTGACTGTCTGAATGGCAAGCTGGCTGGCAGGGCACATTCACCTGACCATATGTGCCAGCTCTTCTGAGCAGAGTAGCCCCCTCTTCTTATCTCTTGCCCAGCTCCAGAGAACTGTCATGGAATTAACACATCCTGCCCCAAGTCTGAGAACAGCAGCCACATCCCTCAGCTAACAACTCCAAAAGGGCTTGACAGTTAAATAATTGCCTCTGCTGCCTGGCTTTTAAGAAATGAAGTGAAACTTAAATGGGAGTTCTGCAAAGTTTGATAGTCCTTCCACTCGGCTGTCATCATTCATGGTGGGCATTCAAGCTTCCAGCCTAATGGGGATTTGTGAGAAGGCATCAACTCAGAAAAAGTGTCAACAGCACCACAGGTCAGACAAGGACATATTATTATGCACCTTTGAAAACACAGCCAGACTTCACATCTCAACCCAGCATGCAGCAATCATTAGTCACCCTGCATAATCCCCTTGACCTATTTTTTTTTTCCTTTCACAGTGGTTACATTTGAAAATATTGTCTAGAGCTGGTTGGGCCCACACAAGGTTGTTAATTGGGAGCTGTCTGGTTAAGGGGTGACACAGAGGCAGAGTTCACCACAGCGTGCTCAGTGCCTTGGTTGCAATGCTGAGGGTTCCCAGGGAGGTGGTGGCTGGGAGGCCTTGTGTCACCAGTATGCACAGGGACTTTATTCCTGATGCTGCTGAAGGGGCTGGTTCTGAAGCACCTGGGTGCTTTGGTTTATCTGGAATTAAGGATTTGCCAGGAGCTGGCCCAGCAGGAGGGTTGGAATGTGAGAAGCACTAACGACATTTATTTACACGAGTGGGAAGAGCACAGTTGGAGCAATGGACCAGCCAGGAAAAGCCGGCCCACACACCTCCATCCCAGAGAGCTAGGTGGGCATGGTTTTAGTCATTAGGGGCTTTTTAGGGGGTTGCCATCCTTCTTGTTTCCCCCTAAGGCTGGTGCCGAAGCTCTGGGAAGCAGCACAATTCCCAATGCACTGGGGCTATCACTCACTATTGTCTCACAGCAGCTGCTTTCCATTTTCCGGAAGGACAAGTGTGGGGTGGCCCTACACAGGTGGGGAGATGTGGAAATGATCTGCAAGCTTGGTTTGGAGGCTTGTAACTTCTGAGAGGTTTACTCCACATACTATAGATCAGTTAAATTCCTGGAGGCTGAGGCCAGAGTTGTGGAGATGAAGAAATTAGCATAAAAATGATTTATAATACTTATTCCATTATTATACTATCAAAGTGCTTCACAGGCTCTAATGAATTCCTGTTGCAGCTTCTCTGGGAGCTAGAAAATTGTTATTCATCCAAGTTTGAAGGAGATAAATTGAGTTGTTCAGGGGCAAGGCCCAGGTCAGTGGCAGAGTCAGATTGGCTTCCAGATAAGCCAGGTGCCTGCATACCACTGAGGTCACAGAAGATGTCCATCAAGTGGGAACAGGTACCTGGGTCTCAGCTGGTGCCCTGTCTGCTGGGCCAGCTTTTCTATCTGAGCATCTATAACAGCACTACTTCTGTGCATGTATGTGAAATTTGATACTGAATTTCAAAGGCTAATAATTTTCCAGAGTGCTTTTCCTTGTTCCTCTGCAGAGCCTGCCCAAATGAAAGGCAGAGCAAAGCAGGGCTCCCTTGCCTCAGCCAGGGAAAAGATCAAAGCTCTGGATGGTGCTGAAGGCACATGCCTGTCTTGCTTACCTGCACTAGTTTATGAAGCTGCTGGTCTAGGGAGATTGGTAGGTGTCAAATCTACAAAACTGCACCGGAGTGGCATTTTAAGTTTGCTGCACCCTTGTACAAAAGGCATGTTCTAACTGATTAGGCCAGGCTGTGTTTTGCTAGAAGCCAGTTTTGGATATCTTGCTTCTCCCTATCACATCAGCCTTTCTGCCTTTTCCCTGGTGTCTCAGGGGCCACAGGTGCACATGTTGTTTATCCTCCCGTCCCTACAGGCATAAAATTTACAAGGCTGAAAAAAATTTGCAGTGCTAAAATTTGGAGCTGATGGTCATGAAGCGTGGTGCCTACGCTGCCAAACAGAGGTGATCAGAAACTGCTTCTCTCCTGCTGTAAGGTTACACACGTGATGTCAGGAGTGGTGCATTGAGTGCAATTGGGGGATGGTGCTCGTGTCTTTGTGAAGCTGTTTCCTTGTCTGTTTTTGACCTACTGTGACAGGACTGAGCTGTGTCAGCCTGTCCTGCATATTCCTACCTTCATGAAATCCCTGGGTACTGAGTGCTACTGTCTGTGCTCTTTTGCTGTTCATTAAGGGATTTAGGGCAGAAGTGCTTTATGTTGCCATCATCATCTTGTAAGGAGCAAAGAACAAATGCAGTGTATTCCCTAGATCCAGGATAATCGTATCTTGACAGCATACTAACCAATCATCTCAAAATCAGGTAACTCTTTCCCATGTAGCTGTGTAATTACTGTTTAGTAGCCCAGACTTCAGTGTGCAAGTAACTAATATTTTCAAGCAGGGGTTTCAAGGAGGAGCACAGTAGGCCACGACTCCTGGTGTAAGTCCTCCATCTTCTTTGAATTACTTCTGGGATAAATTTGGTCTCTCAAATCTTTTAGTCTACTGAACCACAGAGCAGCCCTAATTATTGCCATATTGGCCACAAGGAAAGAGTGTGCCCCGCTCCACCTGAGCCACTGTCCTGCAGCTGATATTGTGTTCAGAGTACATCCATATGTTGGCTCCCCAGGAGCTCCTCCTAACCTAGCAGATTATAAACTAATGAGCTTGAGCCATACTTTGGGGATCAATATAGAAGAAGCTCTTAAAAGATGGGGTTGTATATTAGAGTGGGCTGAATGTCTCGATGGTAGAGATTTACTTGTAAGCCAGGGAAGACAGCAAAGATAAAAATTACAATTGTTTAACATTAGTACCTTGAAATTGCTTTTTGCCTCTGCCTCCAGCTCCTTTCTTTCTGGTTTAGTTGGTTTTCCCAATGTTTGTGATGTGTCGTGACTGTGTGTGTGCATGCATGAATCCAAATTCTATCCAGCCAAAAATTTAGACTCATTCAAAAATATTAACCACACTTGGAAGAGCAGCAGAAACTGTACAATATTATCCTTTTATGAAACACAAAAGGATTTTTTATGGATATAGTTAAAGCAAGACAGACCTTAATCTGTGGGACTTTACCAGTGTAAAAATTATTTTATACTTCAACACTATTCCCATATGTGAAAGAAATCAGTGAAAGCTGATACAAGGCAGTTTCCCACTTGCAGAGCTGCCTCTTGGGCTTGAAACATTATTTAGGTGCATGTGATTTGAGCTATATCCCATAAAATATGTGTCAAAGCTATAAAACAAATTCCCAAGAGATCAGTGTCCACCCTGAACAGCGTACGTACACCTACGTCAATATTGGCTGTGGACACACTAATAATTTAATGCCTCCCATTTTTTCAGAGCTGTGTGACCCTAACAAAGAGGTGACTTCATGTCTTGGTTTCAGGTTTACCCCAGACATATTGCAGCAATTTTCTCATGTTTTCTAGTGCTCAGTTGTACCCAACTGGCTTTGTATTTGCTGCATGATTACGCCTTCAGTGTCCAGATCATCAGACCTTTGCGCAAACCAGCCTGAGAATGGCCTTGCAAACATTCAGGGGGCTGGTGTGTGTTTGATTTCCCTTGGTTTGTTTGCTTTCCATTATCTGTCTTCATGGTGATAAAACCTGCTGCTGTCAACCTTAGGAGTGCTCTGGCTTTGCTGTGTGGAAGATGGAAGACACAAAAGGAGGAATGATGTGCAGGCTCTGCTCCAAAAAGCTGCTTCGTGGAGCTTCTCCCCAGAGGAGCCAAGAGGAGGGAAATGTCGACCACATAAATAGCAGGGACTCTCCAAGAACGTGTGTTGAAATAAAAGCAGCTAAAAATAGTCTCTAAGACTAAATGTGAATCATCTGGAGAGCAACTCGCAAAATTTTCTGCAGGAAAATCCTGAAAGGAGGAAGCCATGCTTTAAGAAGCAATCATGCAAGCTAGAAGCAAATATATTTTTCTATGAAAAACTGCCACTTCCAACATGTGCTCTTGGGGAGAGCTCACACCCTTTCCTGGCTCTGCCTTCTCCAGTTACGCTGGGGCTCAATCTCATTCTTACTGGTGCAGGTTTTGGTTAAGTCTCCCAAGGAATGGGATTTTTTTTTCCAGATTTTGATTCTGTTTCAAGAACTGGAATTCCAGCAAGTGGAATCAGGCTTCGTTAAAACAGCCAGTCCACAGAATTTCTCTCTCCTCCAGGCAGTTTGCAGGTGCCAGAAACATGGGAAGGTGGTAAAACTTTTTAAAAAATAGTGGTTTTGGTTTCACCCCTTCTTCCAGTGCAAATCCTCACTGACTTCCCTCAGCCATTCATTGCCAGCTGTAATCTGCTGCTGGGGCTTACCAGAGCTATTTCCAATGCTACACGTTTAATCCGAAATTGAAAAGTCTTTGTGTGCTGAGGCCTCGGTGTCATGTGGTGAATATCTTAGATGCAGAGAGGGATCAAGGTGGCTCCTTAGTTACCAATAGTTAACACAACCTATTGTGGTTGATTTAATTGCCATTTATCCGTGTCTTTGTGTGCCCTGCTCGGAAGGAGTGCGAACTGGAAATAAGACAGCGGATAAATATCCGCGGTTTTGCTGTGGCACCAGGCGAAACCTCAGCTATAGTGCAGCCCTAGTGTGCTCTGACAGGCATTGAGGAGCAGCTGAAGCCTTTCTGCTGGACAATGCTGGGCCACAAAAGCAGCATTAGGGCCAGGAGCCCCAGCCAGGCGGGAGTAGCTGATTGCAGATGGATCCCCAGGCTCTCCAGAGCTGACCCAGGTGGGGACAGGACGGTGGTGCCATGGCCACGCTGCTGTGCCAGGAGCAGGCACTGGGCTGGCGCAGGGCAGTGGAGGAACCCTGGGCACACAGACACTGCATTTGCACCTCTGCTTTTCCAGCTGGGGGTGTTTCTTCTCTGCGTGTCTCTCAACTTCTGTTTCTGTTTTGGCATTTCTGGCTGAGATGCTGGATGTGCCAAATTCAATGGTAAAGCTGTTTTCTCTCAAAATTGAAATGTCCATAAAATACTGATTTTTGACAACATTTTGGCTCAGGAAAAAGGAAATTATTTGTGAATTTCAGATTTTCTCATTTTGATGTCTTCCAAGAGTAGAAGTTTCAGGTTTTCATTTTGACTTGATTTTTATTTGTTTAATCTTTAAGAACACTTTAAGAAACTGCTTGGCATCACTCTTCACAAAATTCTTCTAGTGAGAACTTCCACATTTTCCTTTAATTCATTTCAAGAGTATCAAAATTTCTCTTTCAGAATCCGTATGTTCAGCCTGAGGCTTGTGAAAGACAGAGCAGCTACCCAGCAAAGCAATCTAGGAATATAATGGGAACGATATTTCATGAGAAATTGTTCTTTTCCATTCAGGAGAAGAATGACTAATGTGTAGTGCTTTTCTACTAGCTGTTAACAATGCATTTCGTTTTTCCTGACGTGGTTAGAAGAATGCGACAAGAGCCCCGAGGCATCTTCTAACAAAGAAACGTATCACTTGGCGTTTTTACACCGAACTGAGGCTTTTCTGGGTTACACACGTCAAAGTGAAGTGGTGGGTGTAGCTACCATTACCCACCAGAAAGGAAACAGAAGGAAACAGTCTGATAAAACCGTAGTTTTATTAAGAAAATATTCCTATGTAAGGTCAAGACATTGCTGCCTGCTGAATTTATTCCAGACTTCAGGCCTGCTTTTTAAAAAGCTTCAAGTGTGAACAGATAAGGAGTTAATTTACCTTTTTAGAGTTAGACCTTCTTAGACCCTCTGAAAAATTCATGGCAACTGTGAATGGGAGAGATACATTTTTAAACATGCTCGGTTTATTTAATTGTAATGTTTGCCAGTCTTTGCTGTGGAGTGTGGAGCCCTTCCCTCTCTGTTCACATCCTGGGACATCCTAACTCTGTTGGAAAACTGTCTTTACTCTGTGCCCTGTAGGCCTTGTCTCTATATTCCTAAATTTTATGGACATCAGGCCCAACTGTGCAGTGATTTGACCTAGAAACGGAGCCTTGCCTGCTTTAGAGTGATGTGCCTTCAGCATCTGTGTGTAAAGAGCATGAGCTGTCTCAGGTGCCTCACTCCCTGGGGTGTCCAGAACTAGTTCTATTAACAGATGATCATCTTTTTTGGCAGAACTATTCACGCTTAATCTCTTTTGGGCTGAGTGATGAAGCTGGTTGGAGGCAGAACACCCCAGGGCTCAAAGGAAATGCAGTGCCAGGAGCAGGCAGAAGAGCAGTTTATTCTTCTTCCAAAATGTGTCTGGGAGTACAGTGAAGTGTGAAAACTCAAATGCAAAACCAGAGTTATCTTCTCGTGGTATTTCCTTGACATCATTGTCTCCTTTTGCTTCTCACGCTCCTTTACAACCCTATTATTTGAAGTCAGGAACTGAGGCCCTACTGGAAGGGTACATTTAACTTATTTACTCCAGCCACACTACACGTGGTCTTGTACAAGGAGTTCATTTTAAGTTACTTACACGCCCATAATGGTAGGAGGAAAGAAGACGATTAAAGTCTATCCTCTCTGAAAACTTAAATATTAAATAATGTTTGATCCTTCCCACTTTGAGCAACCCCTCTCAGCAAAATTCAGCATTCATTAATTTCCGTTGTTGCAGAAATCTGAATTTTAGAAGTTGGTCTAGTTTACGATTAAATGATAGAAAAGGACAGGAAGTGTTTTTTCTATGCCATTACAATTTGAAAGATACAGAAAAATGTTGCCTACCCTAACTCAAGAAGTCATTTTCAGAACTGTTTGTGAGCAATAGGGGAAAAAAAGAAAACAACATGTCAGATCAGTCATACCAATCATTTTAAAATGCTTTGATCTGACTTCCATAATGTAAACATTCTTATTGTAGTCAACTTACCTGTAGAAACACGGATTAATGTTGAACAAGGAGGCTGGAGTGCATTTAGCATCAGCTGTAACATTGGAGCAATGGAAAATGGGATTCTTAAATGTTTGTTCATCTCTCCTGGTTTTACACAGGCTTCCATGAGCTCTGTGAACCTTTTCCATCTTAACACCACTAAGATATGGAATAGCCATTGACACAATTAACATGTTATGAAGGGACAACAAATTCAAAAGGGTGAGAGCCCAAAATGACACCTGTAATACTGATTTGAGAAGTAGCAGAGAGGTCCTGTTTTTTCAGATAGACAGTTTGGGTTCCACTGCACTTGAGATTTCTGTTTTCTTCTTATTGGGCTATTTCTTGCTCTCTGAAACTTCTCACTTCTTGTATTTTGGACTGTGAGATCTTTGAGATAAACCTTGGCACCATGAGAGCCAACTGTCCAGGACCTGTTGCCATAATGCAAAAGTTTAATTGTGTGTCGCTGCAGCAGTTGATTTTATGAATTCCCTGTGTTTCCATCAAGAATCATTTAACTGCCGATCATGAAATTTTGGCATAGCAGATTCTTACAGTTGTTCAGAAATAACTGATTGCACTGCAGATTTCAGCATCAAACCTGGGGGCAGACTTCAATCCTGCCATTGTTTCTGTGATCTCGGAGCAGCTCAAAGCAGGGGGGTGAGGCAGAAAGTTTATTTATTTCAAAAAAACTAACAAGAGTTTTAAACATCGGTTACAATTCCAGATAGAAAATGTTTCGTTTCTAAGCAATACTTCAAACTGATGAGAGCACTTAATGGAAGTTTATCTTTACCTGAACCAAAGAAAACGATGCTGTTCGCAGCCCTGTGTGATGCCCGTGGCCGTGCTGAAAGGAGCATTTGATTAGGAATGCCTTGGCCAGGGCGAGATCTGGAAGCTTTGGAGTCTGCCCCGGGTGTCTTGGCAACGATACACAGTTGAGAGCCCACATCAGCACAGACACAGAGCGCGTCCCAGGTCTGGCTTCACACCCCACTTGTGCAAGGCAAGAGAGAAAGCTTTGCTGCTGCCCAGACAGGCTTTAGAGACACTGCAGTTCTCGTAGAGACTTTCACAGCCGCTCTCAGTAAGTACAAATTTAAATTAAGGAGTGTTTTCTTCCTTCTGAAGTCATCTTTGTTAAGCGTGCTGTAGTTCAGGGATGTAAATCAGGCTAAAACGCACAGTTAAAATTTACAGAAGCCTGTTTTCAATTAGTGTGAAACTGCTTTAACTAGCCATTAACTGAGTGGTATGGGACTGAAGGAGCCGAGTCTTAGAAAACCCTAGAGACTGGGAAAGCAGAGCCTGACTCTTCCCCCCTTGTCAGCTTGTTCTTTTCAGAAGCGAGCCTGTGGCATTGTGTGTGCAGAGACACCTACAGCAGAGCAGGGACAGCCCCGTGGGCTCTGCGCATCTCCCCTGCACGGCTGATGCAACAGGAGCCCTGCAGTGCACTGGGGCCATTCCCACGCCTTGGATACTGAAGGCAGAGACTGTGATGAAGCAGGCTTGAGGAGAAAAACTGAGCTGAGCTGTTCCCTGTTTTCTAAGGTGTCTGTTTTCTTAAGCAGAACTGGAATGTACTGTGAGGTTTTGTTCCCACCGAGCTTTACTACTTTCTGAAGTGTTTGTGTTTGCTTTTAGTGGAGTAAAAAGTGATTGTGGAATACCTGGAGATTTGTCCCAAATCAGGGGAGAGAATATGATTGTGGTTGTATGGCTGGTTTAGGATAGTGTCTGAATCCATCTCTAGCCTCTGTCACAGCCTCAGTGTGGCCTCAGGGAAAGAGCTGATCTCCCTGTGCACTTAAAGCAAGCCCCCACAGAGCCTTTCTCCCTGGCATGTGATGTGCCTGCGTGGGCTGCACTGGAGTAGGTGGGCATGACTGGCTGCTTCGGTGCTCATGGCAACCTCTCCCCGCATCTTTGATGCAAACAGCAGTTGCTGCAGGGATGTCTGCACTCCTGGTTGAAACGTTTTGCAGCAGATGTGTGCACAGATGGTGGCACATCCTGTGAAGAAGCATGTTCCTATGAGGTACATGCTAGGGTAGAGCTGTGGGACTCACAGGCACAGCAGAGGGCTGGGCTGGCCCAGCTCCCTGCGGTGGTACCTGTGTTCCTCTAGGGAAAGGCTGGGGCAGTGGCGCAGCTCCTCATGTGCAGTTCTCTCACAGCTCAGCTGCCTAAATCTGTCTCCTGAGGAACACAGCTCCCATCAGTTTGCTGGGTGGTCACTCAGGCTGCTGCCAGGGAGCTGCGTCTGTCTGCTTGTCCTTCAGCCAGGGACAGGGACCCTCTGTGCCACCCAGCCCCAAACGGCAGCATTTCGCAGCAGCTCCTGGCGCAGGGATGAAGGAGATTAGTCACTGAGTACAGTGAGTGAAGGATTCTGATCTGGTCCTTTGGGAATAGTGAACACTGCAGTGAGAGAAAGGGAAGTCATGACTCAATTTATCAATGCTTTTTGATTGGGCACTTGTACAAATGCTTTCTGTGGGGGGACCGTGAGTTTAAAGGAACTTCGTTCAAAGACTTCACACATCTGATGCTCAGGCCAAATCCCTGTAGCTTTGGCTCCCTGTTGGAATGAATGTGTAGTTCAAGTGAGGGCTGTCATACTTGGCTGGCAGCCAGATGAGGCTGCTACACCTCCTCATCTCTCCTTGGCCCAGAACTGCTCACAGCAGTGTCTGTGGGAAGCCAGCTGTGGCACAGCCGGGGACCTCTTGGGCTGAGGGTTGACAAGGATTTGGCTGGCCCCACTCTTCTCCACTTCCAGTATCACTTGGGAGATGCCAGAACCTTGCCATTTAAATCAGCAGAGCTCACTGAAGTCAGCACTGGGACTGTGCACCCTAATTAAGAGTCTGGCCTGTCGTTTCAGAAAGAATCTGACAGCCTTGGTGAGTGAGAGGTGTGTCCCTGTGCTCCCTTGGGCAGAGGGTGGTTCAGGTGGTATGGGGTGAACTCCTTGGGTGTAGTCTGCTGTTGATTAGATGGTTTGGATTTTCCTCCTGCCTTGAAAAAGGCCATGCACTCCACGGCAGTATCCATACGGATATTGGTGATTACTCCCCTGCAGCCTCATGTGGTGGCCTCAGGGATTTAGTATAGCTTCAGCATTGCTGAGCCCGTTTCTGAAGAGAACTGCTTTGTGTCACCCACGTAACCTGTGCACATGAGCTGTGCTCTTCCCGGCTCAGAGGTGCCAGTTGCCTCTGAACCGTGCCTCTGCCATGGCTGATGGGGAATCATCCTGGGAAAGTTGCAGAATCAATCACATCCTTATCATGTCGTGGCCCAGTTCACTGTAATACTTGTTTCCTAAAAGGCTGCTTAGGGATTCCTAACCCATTTTTTTCCCCTTGAAGAAAAGCATCATATTTTAGTAGCAGAAACCCGCATGGATTAGTTAATTCCAAATCCCAACATATTGTGGTGTTTCCTGTCTGTTTCCCTCATTCATCTCAGTGTATAAAATGTGCTCCATGAGGAGACTTTCCACGAGCATGGAGCAAGTCTCCTTTCATCTGTGCCTCCCTCCTCCCTTGCCGAGTGTTTGTGTGAGTTAAATAAAGCGTCAGAGTTGGTCAGCTCCAGCTTGGACTCATCTCCTGAGTATTTAGGCCTCTGTCTCTCCCGCCTTAATCTTCCCCCTGCTTTCTTCCTGTTCCTTCCTCTATTCTCCAGTAACAGTGCCACCTAATTAGGTCATGGATTGTTTCATACTCAGAGCCTTTCAAGAGGTTTTCCAGTAGCTGTGGGTTTTGGTACTCAAGGCGCTTGTTCTGCTTGCCCAGCTTTCCTGCTTTGTGCCTCTATTAACTTCTCCTAACACCGAAATATTTCTCATTCACATGGCTGCGGCAGTAAAAGCCACGTTAGTTCCATAACAAGCTGCTACTGACTCCTCAGGGAGCTCCCAAAGAAACATTTTACTCTGAGATAAATCTGCTTTTCTGCATTCCCTACTGTTTTATTAATAAGGATATTTTCCTGAGAAGGAGATTCTCACATAAGGCCGCCTGCAGCTTCAGCGGCTGCTCCTCCCTGGAGCCCAAATAATGCCTCCTGTTTGCTCAAGATTTTGGGGTCCGTGTCTGGGTAACAACACACACTTTGCTGCTTTCAGGGCAAGCAGGAGTCAGCAGCATGTTGAGACATACCTGGGAGTATGGCCTTTAGCTCATATGAAACAGACTTAATCCACAGTGTGGTTGGCCCCAAATTTTATTGTATCCAGGTTCAAAGGACTCATTTACCATGACATGTTATTTTTCTTTCCAAACGAAGTTCAGTTAAGCCTTAAGGAGTAATTCCAAAGGATGTGCTGGTCAGTATAATCAAGAGTAGCAGAATTGGATTTTTTTATATCTGTAACCAAAATCTAAGAAACACTCGATACATCCAATTAAACCTGCAGCCAGAAGTCTGTGACAGGATGAGCTGGGGCTAGATGCAGACCTTACAGTGGGTATTTGTAGCAGATTGCTACCTCCTTCCTCAAAATAAAATACCCGTTTTCTCCTGTTCTCTAATCCTAGCTTTGAAAGCAATTTAATACATGGTCTAAATTATGGTTGTGAATTATGGTATCCCCAAATATTCTTAATAGTTGTATAAATACACAGAAAAAAGCCCAAAACCAAACAGATGAAAGAAGAGCTGATAATTCAGAAGGATTGAAAAGATTTCTACTTTTCTTCAGAGTTAATTGAGAGCAAAGGCTGTTGCCCCTTTACTGCACAGATTTCAATTAGGCTGACAGCAGAGCTGGTCACAGAAGGCTGAATCTGGCCTGTAACAATTTGTCAAGGAAAATCTTTCCTGTTTCAATCATTGAACCTTTTTAAATCAATTTCATACAATGTTTTAGTCATTGCCTTTCATTCATGCCCAGCTAAAGCTTTTTTATAGCAAGCAGCAACAACGGAGTTTGCATACTGGAAATAACAAGACTGGCTTTGCCTGGTCACATGCTGCTTAAGAGACTGTCCAGAAATTTTCGTGCTGCTATCTTCTGTATAAAAAGAGGGGCAGGAGGTGCTTCCAGCTCCTTCTCCAAGCAAGGTACCAGTGCATTCTCACATAAAGCCATGAGGTGAGATGGTGGTATCCAAGTTTTTAGCCTGAGTAAATATTTCACTCAGGATGTTTTGTAACACTTTTCAAAGTGAAGATCACATATGGCTGTGGAGGGACCACCTTGGCTGGCTTTTTTCCTGTGACATTTTTGACATTGCTTGCTGAATGTAGCTTAGCAAAAGAGTGGAGAGGTGCTGAAAGATGGGAGTTGGATGAGGGAGACAAGAAAACTACATATAAAGGAAATAAGAATTGGAGGGCAGCTTTCAGGGCAGTTAGGATGTCCCAGACAGGAGCACCACTTGGTCTCCATAAATCTCATAAGGTAGGTTATTCAGTAAACTTCCTGGAGCAGTAGATAACATCTCTTTTGCAGTGCATTTCTGCTCAAATTTGTATCCACGGTTTCTTGTGTCACCTCTGATTTCTTTTGAGATTCACTTCTCATTCCTTAATCACATCAAGCACTTAAACCCAGTGGGAATTTGGAGTAAATCAAGAGTTTTGAGCTCAGCCTCTCCTGCTCTCTGAAGCTGAAATGAGCCAGCCTCAAGAGCTCCTTGAGTTTCCTTTTTGAGCAGGATGTCCTGTCAGGTTTACACGGAAATTACAACTGCCTTGAAATTTTTTTTTCTTCATCTCCCTGTCCCAGCACGTGAGAAATCAGGGATGCAAGCTGACCTCCTGGAGGACAAGGCATGCTGCCAGGGAAGTAGATCTCAGGTCTTTACAGAAGGAAGTGTCACATTACCAGCTGATTAAACCTGTCTGGCAGACTCTAAAGCACAAAGCATTGAGCCAGAAGCAGTAATCCAATAACTGTCTTGAGAGGAGCCTGTGCTGCCTTTGGGGTGTTCCCAGGTGAGTCCCTGCAGTGTCTGTAGCCTCAAAGGACAATCCCCTGGGTCTTGTGCACTCCGACTTTCGAGTTTTGGGTGGAGAAAGGCAGTTGCACTTTGCAGAAGGCACTGAGGGGAGGATTGGTCACACAGCTCAGGGCGTGCTCAGGTGATTGAAAGGCTGGTGGCTCCTACTGGAGTATCTTTAGCTCCAGCCACGCAGGCAGCTTAAGAAGCCCAGCAAGCTGCAGCTGGGTAGTGAATTGGTGTTCACATCTTGACACAGGACTGAGGAGCCAGGGCTCCCGTGGAGGCTGTGGCTCTTCTCACCCTCTCTTCTGGGTGCCTGTGCCCACAGTTTGTGGTGCTGCGGTGTGGGCTCCTAGAGGGGTTGTGTCACATCCATGAGAATGCCTTGAATATCTTGAGGTTTTGGAGTGGCATTAAATGTCTGTGTTCAGGCAGCTGAAGCCAATCTTCAGTTATGCTGGACACCAGATAGGGGTGACTGATGATGCTCATCCGTCCCTGGGCTGTCACTGCTGCCTCTGCCTGCCTGGGGCTGAGCCACCAGGAAGGAAACAGGGAGCAGACACTCCACATCAGGAATAACTGACAGCAGGGACCCTACATGGACGCTGCAATTATTTCCTTCATTTTCCTTTTTCCTAATTGTGTGTGATTGCCATGGGGGGACCACCTACTGTTATACTGTGATTTGAGAAAGCCTTTGAACTTGTTTCTCTTGAGCTTTGGTCATGCAGATGTAAAACAGAAGCAATTAGAACATGGGAGAAGTGAAAAGATCTGGAAGATGGATATAGGAGTCTGGTCAGAGCCTGTTACAGCAGGGATTACTGTAACACGCATATATCAAACCAGGAGTCCTGTGGAAAAGAAGTATGTATGGACAGATTCTTGGTAGATGTTTCAGAGATGTTTATTTCTCCAGCCGCATGGCCGGGGCTCTGCTCAGGAACCCCGCAGTCACAGGACCCGAGGGTCCTTGCCCACACAGGGAAACACAAACCAACCAATGGGGAATGAGGCTGACCAGGGGCAGGGAAACCCCGTGTCTCGCCCCCAGGGCCCTGCTCCCAGGGCTCCATGGCAGGGGGGAGGAGACCCCAACAGCTCACCCGTTTTATTTTAATAAAAGGAGAATGAAAACAACTGGATAAACATAACAAGAGCAGTTTCAAGACAAAACAAGCCACCCTCCTGACTCTTTAAATGTCCAAACAGATTCTGTGGAACATCTTAGGGCTGACAGAAGGGAGACAGAACTCTCCGGGCATGCTTTGCGGGGAAACTGAGGCAGGAGAGGGTTTAATTTCTTCCCTCCCTCTTTTCATCCCCCCCTCGGCATCGGAGAGGAATTGTAGGGAAATGGAATTGTATAGGGAAGCCATGGGGTGAAAAACGGATTAGGAATAAACTGGGGAAGGGGTAAACTTAGGAAAGGGTTCATATTGGGTATAGGGTAAAAGGGGAAAGTAGGCTGTGGGTAGGGAAATTGCTGGGATGGATATTGTTTATAATTTTGTGCATAACGGCTGCCTTTGACTGGAATACCTCCAGGCCCAGTAACATTTGCTGCTTGTAAACCCTTCTTTCCTTGCACTATATCAAATTGTACAACTTCGCCATCTCCTACACTTTGCAGGTAATTTTTAGGGTTATTCCTTTTAATGGCAGTTCTATGGATGAATAAATCTTCCCCTGTATCATCTCGTGTTATAAATCCATAGTTGTTTTTGACATTGCACCATTTCACAGTTCCTGTAATTTTCATTGCTATAACTTCTCCTATCACGTGCTTGCGTGTTCGTCGTGGCTGCTGGTCCCGCGTGGCCGCCGCCTCGCCGACTCCGACGTCTCGCCAGGTCCCCGCGTTGCAGCTGCTCCGCGCTCTCCGAGCGGCGCTGCTCCGGCACGTGTCTGGGCTCTGCGTGGCCCCGCGCTGCCATCGCCACCGGCCCCGTGCCCTGTGAGTGGTTCCGCTCCACAAACTCCATGCTGCTTTGAGTGTGGCCCCGTTCCGGCTCGGCGCTGCGCGGCTTCTCGTGTCACTGTGGAAACCGCCGCTTCTCCCTCCGCAGGGCTCTCTGAGCCGTGTGCTCAGAGCCGCCTGCCACGCCGATGCCCGGTTCCTGGCTGCTCGTGGCCCACGGCACCCGCGGCGCCTGCAGCATCGCTCCCTCACTCGCGGTCACGTGGCCGGGGACCCCGAGACAGGGATGGGGTCCGCGATAAGGCGCGTGCTCCCGAGGGGGCTGGGCACATCCAGTGCAGGAACCTCCGCCGGCACGGCTGCAGTCGTGTGCTCCCGGGATGGCGGCCGCGCGGCCTCGGCCATGGGATAAGTACGATCTTCTGCTTTAGGGGTAATGAGACCATACAAATGCTCCTCAAGGGCTTCACTGATTATAAGGTATGCACGGAAAGCTTCTCTTTGATCACTTACTTTATCCCGGATCTCATCCCAGAAACACCCCTCACAAGATCCAGGAGGTTCAATATCAAAAAGTAAGTCTCGAGAAATATAGGAGAATCTTTTGAAAAGCCAGTTAAAAAAATGTTCTAGATCTCCTGGTTGCATTACTTTTTTGTTTTGTTGCTCAAGGATTCCTTTTACTTCTAGATACATTTTTTTCTGTGGCTCAGAGAGCCCCATTTCCCACGATTCTTCCATAGTCCAGAGAGAATATCCAAACCAAGATGAGAAGAGAGAGGTCTAGAGTGGTTTTTTACTCACGAATTTTCTGTCCTCAGGGATCGGTGTCTTGCCTGCATTCCTCCACCAGTTTGTTACCGTGGGGATTACTGTAACAAGCATATATCAAACCAGGAGTCCCGTGGAAAAGAAGTATGTATGGACAGATTCTTGGTAGATGTTTCAGAGATGTTTATTTCTCCAGCCGCATGGCCGGGGCTCTGCTCAGGAACCCCGCAGTCACAGGACCCGAGGGTCCTTGCCCACACAGGGAAACACAAACCAACCAATGGGGAATGAGGCTGACCAGGGGCAGGGAACCCCCGTGTCTCGCCCCCAGGGCCCTGCTCCCAGGGCTCCATGGCAGGCGGGGAGACCCCAACAAAAGCCAGCTCTGCAAAGGGGATGGAAGAGAAGGAGGGCAGGTTTAGCTCTGGAGTGAAGAGCACTTTTCCCCTGAGACTTGCATGAAGACTTAAGCCACACCTGCAGCATCCATGCTGTTTTCAGGCAGAACAGTTGTATCTGCAGGACAAGTACAAATGCAAACTCTCCTGGCAGAGCTGCCATTTAGCCGTGTATCTGAAGCATTTACTTCTTATCAGTTGCTACTCACAAGTGCATGGAAGTGCCAGAATGCAGCATTTATTCTCTGTGACCCTGGAAGATAGAAATTATTCCTGGCAAGGAGGGGCTAGCAGCATTCAGGAAGTTGTAGGAGCAAAGCAGTCTGGTAGGACACACTTTCTGTCCTCCTTTAAGCTTGGTGGATGAAGGGCACCAGAAGTTTCCAACCTTGTCTCCTGGCCTTGGGGAGCCTTGGCCTGCTTGTAGGAGCTCATGGGATCGACACTGTCCCCAGGCAGGGCACAGAAGCACCTGACAGGGAGATTAAAGCAACAGAGATGTTCTTGAAGTGTAGCTGGGACCCAACACAAGTGAATATAACTGAATGAGGGTTTTGAGGGCCAATGCAAAATCTGTCTTTATTGAAAGAAAGGTTTGCTACTGATGTCAGTAGCTTTTAGACCAGGCTTGGGCAGAAGTGCTTGTGCTCACTGAGTCATTGCAGGCTGCCTTTTTCTGGTGGCCAGCTTCCTTCAGCATAGTTGGATGTCAAAAAACCACATTGCTTTTCCTAGAAGCAGCAGCTGGAGTATTGGTTTCAGCTGGGGAACTCTGTGGTGGACTTCATTCAGGGCTTGGGGAGACTTCCAGTTTTGATGTTAGCGGTGATTTAATGATAAAACGGCAGCAGGACTTGGGAAGGAGAGACGATCCAGTGAGGCGCCCTCACAAATAGCTGTGTCCTGTGTGCTGGGGAGCCAAAGCACTGCTGTTGCTGCAGGTCCCTGCCCAGGGCTCAGTCATTTGTCTGAGCACCAGTGAACAAAAGCACAGATGTAGAAGGAAATGCATCCTCTCTGCCACAGCAGAAAACTAACAATGAAATACTCTCACCCCATCCTTGCCCATTGCTCGGAGAGGAAGGAAGGGGTGAAGCTGAATTTTTGAGGAAAATATTTCCAGGATGAGGGTAATTCTAGTCCTGTGCAGCATCCATCCTAGCAGGGTGCTGCATCTGAGTTCTGGGGATGGCATTGCAAGAATAGGGAAAGAAACATCCAAGTCCTGACTGTAACACTTTTCTTGTCTGAGCTTGGAGAAGTCACGTGAAGATAGTTTTAGGGCTGGAGACCACCTAGGCTGTATTCCTGCTGTTCAGCAAAGCCTGTGTTTCTTTGAGCTTTTATCACACAAATATGGAACAGAAGCAATTAAAGGGTGGGAGTAAGTGTCTGGACACCTTTAAAAGCACAGCCTCTCTCTGTCAGATTTCTTTGCAGTGAAATGGCAGTAGCCACTCTTTCTTTTCATGCAAGTGTTAAGAAGTTACACTGATGGTATCCAAGCTGCATTGCCCTGGAACTTTCTTCCTTGTTCCGTGTCTGCCCTGCAGCACCAGACAGCACTTCTAAAAGGCCAGTGAGCGAGAAAAGCTTCTCCTGGGCGATTTGGGGAAATGGGTGCAGCTGTTTGTTCACAAAACAGCAGCATTGCAGGTGGGCAGCACTGAGCCACCTGTGCAGACTCCCTCTGCAATAACCCCGGGCTTCCTCATGTCCTTTCTGGTGCTCTCTGTCTAAAGATTATTCTCTATTGGAATAAACTTATGATATGTAGAAACTATTGCAATGATCCCAGAAGAAACCACAAACTCCAGACGTGAATTTCTGACTGCTTCCAGTTAAACACACACAATGGGTCCATTTTACGTCAGCTGGCATTTGTCAAACTTATCACAGTTTATGTTTACCACAGTATTCTTTTGGGAACCATTAAGACTGCGTGTGTCAACCAGGGAAAAGGCCACGGGAATCAGATTCAAAATATTTACAGTGCTTGCAGCCAGGTTTCACAGCATGGCAAGGGCGTTTCACGCTGCTGGGATTTTGGAGGTGTTGGTGTAGCTCTGCCCCAGGTATTGAGCTGGGAATTAAAGACACAGCAAGGACAGAAGGTGACTGGGACCCTGTACTTGTGCTGCTGAGGACAGATGACTCACAGGCACCCCTTCCCTCCTCACTGCTGCCCAGTGTATACTCTGAAAAATAACAGCAAAAGAATTGACTTTATTAAAGACATTTGCGTTTGTGATGTTTACAGTACAGAGCCTGGTCCTCCTACTTAACTGTATCGTTAGTTAATCCATTCATTTCAGTGGCAAAACCTGATGCTGAGTTGATTTACACTGGAATAATTCCAGGTTAACTAAGCTACAGTCACTGAGCAATCCCAGTTATAAGAACATTCTTGAGTGCTGGGAGAGAAATAAGACAAGGTGGAAGCACAGATACACCTGGCAGGCAGTCAGAGCAGCGTGAGCATTTACAGACCTTACTGTGAAACAGGAATGTGAGGCTGGAAAGAACTTGTGATTGTGTATCTGGATATTCAGGTTCACAGGTGGGGTGCTGGGTTTGTGTCAGAGCGGGAAGTTTGACAAAAAGTGCTGATGAAGACCAGGCTACTGTCCCAGTACAGGCTAAAAATACATTGCATTTGTCATTGTGAACATTTGCACTTATTAAACTTATTAATAGCCAGTATCAAAAAAGCTCTCCGAGTCCATCTGTTAAAGTGTCTGGCTCAAGCACTGTATGTTCAGGATAAGTTTTTGAAAAGTCCTGCCTTGGGAAAGATTTTTTGCTGACTTTAAAATATTAACAGCATTTTTCTGAAATTTGTTAAAAACATTTTAGTTTCTCAGGTTTATACATCATGATCAAATTCTCACTGTAACACCACCATATTGAGCAGTGGCTGAGTAATATTGAGATCAGAACTGGATACAAGTGATCCAGCCTTATATTGGCATGATCAGGACTGCAGGCACCTCTTATCAGTACATCAAGGAGACTTGAATAAAATAGAGAGATCATGTACCAGGTGAATGATTAATAATGGTGGTTTTGGATAGCCACTTAAGACAGGATAGCACGCGGATACAAGATTTATGTGGTGGGAAATCTATAAGAAAAAAGCCCTTACATTTTCCAGCCTGATCACAGGACATCACCATTGTGGGATATAAATCTAGAAGATATAAACAATTATTTCCATGCGAGTGCTCAGTTTGGAATTGAAGGGGCTGAACAGTGCAGCTCCATGGTGTGACAGAGCCAAAGGGAATTTCTTCCTGTCACCCCTCCAGTCCCTTGCAGTGGAGGGCCCGGACAGGCTCCTGCCACTCGAGCTTGGAGGAGCCTGTTGTGGTGCTAAAGCTGCCATCCCTCGTGTTGTTCCAGGCAGCACATGCATTTGAGGGTGAGCATCCCTTACCAGTCGTTCCCATGCTGGTGACTGGTTTGTCCTGGTGACTGACAGCTGTGATAATGAGGTTATTGTGAGGAGGCAATCAGTGCACAGAACTGTTTTTATGTCTTATGGTCAGGGGTCTTGGGGGTTTTGTGCCCTGAGAGGCTCTAACTGGCTGGGCCAGAGTAAAGGGCAGAACATGAAATGACTGTACAAGAAAAATCCCTGTTGCTTTCTCATCTGCATTAGGGGTTAGTTTGTCAAAGTCATTGTAGGGCTTTTTGCTGTAGTATCAAGACAGGGTTTTCCAAGTGTTTTTATGTACCTTTGAAGTGAAAATACCTGGGGAGCAAGGCAAGTCCATTAGTCCCTATGAACAACTGGTGGTTCACAGATGCTCCATTTCTAGGTAAATCCCCTCTGCTGCTCACTCTCTCAGTGCTCACTGAACTGTGTTGAATTAACTGCAGATTTTTACACAGCTAGCTTATCTCAGTACAGTGCTGTGCCCCTGGGAGCCTCAAATCTGAGTCTTGGCTTAGACCAGAACAAAATACTGAGGGATCTGGCTGGGCAAGGGTGGCATGGAGGAAGAGGGTGTTATTCTGGTTGCAAGGTTTGATAAAAAACTTATCTTTTGTCTTTTATTGTCTGTTTTTGTCTCACTGGAGGTGTGGAAGCTTTTTCCAAAGCACCACTTTCAGCATGCAAAAATCTTACTTCCTTTCTCTCTCCCCACTGAACTTCTCCTTATTATATATCCGTGAGTTGCAAAAAAAAGCCTCAAACCAGCAGTGGCTACAGCAGTTCCTGTCTCTCAGGGACAAGATTAAAATCCACCAAGACGAAATGTCATGGAAAGCATTGAGTTGTCATTCTCTGGTGCCACAGAAAATTGACTTGCTGTCTCCTGCTGCTGCAGTACAGAGCTGATGGAAGTACCTGGCTTGCTAGATTTCAATATGAATGGAGATGGGTGATGAATAGGAGGCACAAATCACAAAGGTTAAGGAATGTGCTAGGGATGGTCCAGGTTGGAAATTGGATGATTTTGATGTCTGTACTGAGTCATTAAGGCTAGAATTCATGTTTCAGTGATAAGACTGTCCACGTGTAACTTGTAAATTAAAATCTCTATGTTTCTTACTGAGACTGGACTTCCCTCTGTAATAACCAACCATGCCTCTGAAATGCTTTGTAGGCATTACTTACGGGAAGTAGCGGAGGCTTTCCATCTGTACATTAATATTTTAGTGGTTGCTATTTTTTAGCCATATCTAAAAATGAGAATTCTGTTTCTGGATAGAATGGGTGATTGAGCCCATTCCTGACATTGTGCATGATCCAAGATCCTAAACCCAAAAGTAGTCCTGAGCCAAGCATGTATAAATTTTCTGCAGCTGCAACTTAGACTGAAATGATTTTATGAACATTACTTACTGAAACATGCTTAGCCTGACAATCCAGCTCTCTGCTCACAACTGTGGCAGTGTCTTTCCGTCAGAGGGAACTGGAAACATCTGATTCCTCATTTGGTGAAGCAAAGAGCCAAAAGTGAAAGATAAGGGACGCAGCAGCCAAGTGCCACAACATCACTGAACTGCAGAGCCACAGGAGCCAGACCAGTTCCTGTCTCTCTTGTATCCATGGAGACCCCGGCACTGCAGGGGCTGGGATGCTGGGGTCTGTCACACCATGCAGACACAGGTGACAGGAAGATGGAGCTCAGTTGGCAGGGAGGGCCCTGCAGGGGTCAGTGCTGGCACTGCCGAGGTCCCAGGTCACTGTGAGACAGCAGAGCCCAGGCAGAGCCACACCTTGACCTGGTGGAAATGACCAAACACAGCAAACAGTTCAGCTCCTGCACTTTGCAACCTTCTGATACCTCTGACAAACAACTCTCCACTTAGCTTGGATGGAGAGATCACAGCTGTCAGTGCCGGGGGCTGAGCCAAGGCCACCTTCTGCCCATGGGTGTTTTTTCCCTGGTGACAGCCAGTTCCTGGCATTGGTGGCACTGCGATAGATGACCAGCTCTGTTTCAGGAGTCCCATTATTAGGTATGTGCTACATGAAGACAGCACTGGATTGATAAGACAGAAAAGGTAATGGTCTCAGATGCAATTTTCCAAACAAATAAAACTTTGATCTGCAATGTAATTTAGATTATCTAAGTCCTACATAGTCTGGGGCCTGAGATGTATCGAGATTCTCAACTAAAAAGACTTTCCTGTGGCACAGTTTGGCATCTTTCAGGGATAACAAATGGAAAAGGCTTTCTTTTAACTTCATGTCCCTCTTCTCCCCAGGTTTTGTTGTCTTTCCTAACCTCATTCATCTGCTAAAAAACAGGGCTGGGGACAGGAGCTTGTATTGGGCAGACCTTTGAGCACTTCTGAGGCCTTCTGTGAAAGAGATCATGAGGTGAAGCAGAAAATAATGTCTATGTTGCATTAAAAGTCAACATCTTGACAGAGAAGTTTTCTTTTGAGATAGAAAACTGTCCGTTTGAGGACAGAAGAGGAAGGATCAAACATCCTGCAAGCTGTGATCTATCATCATATGGTGCATGGTGAAGTTATCAGTCTAAACACTGTCCTGGATTTGCAAATCTTCATAAGCACAGATGTGCTTTGGGCGCAGTGGGCTCATTGTCCCAAGAAAAATTGAAGGGAGGTCTTGAGTGATGTCTTATTATAGAGATGTTGCTGCTAAAAGCAAATTCTCCCAGCGAGTAAGTGCAGATTGTTTCTGTTATTGATTGCCACAGTCTCTGCTTCATTGAGACCACATGGCCTGCTTTGTTTTTGTAGCTGTCTTTTATTAAAACTGACAAAGAGGTATCAGCGTTTGAAAAGATGAGTCTTGAGAGTCCCCTGGGCGGCATTTTCATGCTGTAAAGTGATACTGGCATATTTGATCCACAGATGCTTTTAACACAGTGATAAAACAAAAGCTTTTCTTCCCAGGGTGGTCTTCTATACTACAAAGCTTTCAATTTTTTCCATGCTCAATGGGCCAAGAAGTGGAGAGAACCTGCAATTCTTCCTACCTTAAACTGTGCTCTCAGGATCTGGTCCTGTGTTCTAAACTGCGGAGGACATCCCTATGTATTTCATTTTCTAAGGTATACTTTGCTGCTTCATCAAAGATTCATAATGTGTTTTACATTCACATGGCTTATCTGTACTGATTTTCAGTGTTCCTGAGACTGGTGGTCAGAAAGTTTTCATCCTTCTTTCTGGTAACCAGCATTTACAGTCCCTAATCCTCTCCTGTTCTTGTACCTGACTTTCAAAGAAGCCAGTCAGAGTTTTATTTGAACACACAAACCTGGTTTGATTTTATTTTTTTGGCTTTATATTTGAAGGTATCTAAAAAAATTTAGATCTGAGACATTTCATACTAGGACCTATCATGAGTGGAAATGTTTGACCTCAATCTGTCTGTGCAGCAGCTCCTGATCTGCAAAATGGGAATACCATCTTCTCTCATTTTGAAGAGACTTTATGAAGATAAATTAATCGTTGCAGAGCACTCAGATGTCAGAATGATGAACACCACAGAAAAGCTTGGGGGGAAATAAATAGTTCTGTCTGCAGAGCAGGCTGTTAGTAGTAGCCATAAATAAGACATGAAGCTGCACTTTGATCAAGAGACTAAAGCAGATATTGAATAGTTGCTGATAAACTGAGCACCAGCCAGCCAGAGTCCTGAACACATCCAGACCAGTGGGAAGTAGTGTGTGATTGTGTGATTAAAGAGATGTGTTAATGCAAACGAGCAATAGGACCAAAGTGAACTTGCACCCCTGAGCTCAGTGTGGGTGTGTCCTTCCTTTTGGATGTTCTGCAGCCTTGCTGTGAGTATGTGCCATGAGAGAAATACTAGTCTCTGGTGAGCATGAATTATTCTCATCCTGGCCAACTGATTCTTTTTCTCTTCCTTTCCTCTGCTAACAAGGTGTGTTACACAGAATAGGAACTAAAAGCTTAAAAACATGTCATCAAAACATGCTCAGAGCTGAAACTACCAAAAAGTTCTTCAGGCAGCAGCCTGTCTTCTACAGACCAGCAAAGCATAATCCCAAAGATTCATGTGTCAGCGGGGCTGTCAGAATCCCCTGCTCCATCCACAGCTCCAGGCTCACGTGAGCCCTGGCTAGTTGCTTGCTTGGCTGAAAAAAAAGCACTGAAGCCTCCTATCCCTGCAGCCACAGTGGAGACAGCTGAGTAAATGTGACTCCATCTTTCTGGTGCAATATGGAGCCACTTGGCTCCACCTTGGTTTAAGCTCTGAAGTGGCTAAGGGATGCTCACACTTTCCTTGCCATCTTCTATGCTCTTGTCAGCAAAGTGAATGTGTCCATGCCCTCAGTCTTGCAGAGTCCTCCTAGCTCATTTCTAAAGGAGAGGCTAGGTATTTTTCACTTGAATTTGCTCATGTGGCCTGTTTTATTTTTTTATTATTGGGTATTTTGACAAAGGTTAAATAGAATAGATTTTGTGTCTGGCGTATTTTTGTAATGCTTTTGACAAAGGTGCTTTAATCATGGATTCACAGCTATGATTATGAGATGCCGTCAGAGCTTGACATGAAAAACCTAATGGTATAGTTGCAGTGATGAACAAAATATAAACTGCTTTTCAGAGGGGCCTGGACCATTATCTGGCCTTTGCACTTGTAGCTCTTGACTACTTGTCAATAAGGGGTTTTGGAGAGGAATACAGAAAATTCCTCCAAACGCCTCATTAAGGAACCAAAGTGTAACCTGCTGATGGCAGAGAGGCTGCAAGTAGCTCGTCTCTGGAGAGAGCAGTGGGCGAGTCCCCTGAAATGTCTTCATGCTGTAATTGCATGTCACAGAGTCGGGTCCCACATCATTACTGGCCCAAGGAATCGATGCTAATGGTCCCTCAGCCAGCCCCCGTCCTGCCTTTGGTGCTCTCACCTTGCACAGAGACCTTCTCCAGCAAGCCCTGTGCTTGACTGGAGCTGTTTGGTGTCCCTGGCTGCCTGCCCTGCTTGTGAGGATAGGACACAAGCAAGCGCTCTGCTCTAAAGGTCATGGGGAGAGCAGACCCCCATGGTGTAGAGTCTAAATTGCTGCTTCCTTAGTTACTAAAATAAGCCTCTTTGCAGGCACTTGGGGTCTTGTTTTTTGGGAGTGGGAGCAGGGGTTGAGCTGTGCCTGCTGCACCCAGAGCAGTGTTCCCCTGCAGCTGTAGTTTGGAGCTGACCTCCTCACGCTGTTCAGGGATGAAGGGATGGGGGAGGGCAGAGAAGAAACTGTAGAAAGTTCTGGAAAGGCTCTGCCAGCTGTAAATGCAGCCTGTTTCTGCCCCCTCTGCAGTCTTCAGCTCCCCTGCTCCACACTTGTCCTGTGTTCATCCTATCTCAGCCTCCTCCTGACTTCCCCTTAAAACAAATCATGGGAACAAGTTTTAGTTGGGAGCAAGTTCATTCTCTCCTCTTTTCCCTACCTCAAAATGTCTTTGCCTGTTCTGATTGCAAGGTCTTTGGGGCAGGGACTGTATGCTCCCTGTGTTTTGGCAGAAACTGCCTTAATTAGGGATCGTTCTTGGTTTGTTCTGTCTTAATAAAAGGGATTCATAATAATACTGCAGTAACTCACACCAGTCTTACTGCATTTCCTTCAAAGGAAGCACTCCAAAATAAGATGAGAGTAGATGAGATGAAGATCAGACCAGCTGTAATTACAAGTCTGCGATATCTCATTTTGGAGCACAGCAGTTACACGCAGTAGTAACTTGGCCAGCTCTTATTGTAGGGGAAAAACCCACACAAAAGGTATTTTTACATAAGTCTCTGTAAAATAGCCCCCAATATTCATCACAGAGAGCATGATTAAAGGCTCTTGAAGCATGAATGGAGTTGCCAGTTTTCATGAGATAATTAAGACGCAGGTTTGGTGTATATATATTCTGGTGATCTCATTATCTTCATTATTAATTAGTCTCTGTTCTTCACATTTCAGCTCCAGTTTCTTGTCATTAGGGTGACTCACCTGTGAGTGATGCCTTAGTGAGATGCAGAGGAAGGATTCTGCCTCTGGAACAGCAGAGGAGGTGCCAGGCTTTGTTCAGAACTGCTCCAGAGAAACTGCAGTGCTTTGTACCAGATCAGCAGGTTTCCCTGCCATAAACAATTTCAATAATGTGCCCTGCCCAGTGTTTCTGGGCCAGGAGCCCCTGGTTTCAGCAGGCACTCTAGGTGTTACTGGAAGTCATAGAATCGTGGAATCATAGAATGGTTTGGGTTGCAAGGGACCTCAAAGATCTTCATGTTCCAACTCCCTGCCATGCCTCACCACCCTCACAGGGAAGGGGACAGCAGTGATTGTGATTTAGGCACTCAGTGATGTATTCAGCAATCTTCTTCTAATCACCCAAATCGCGAATATTTTTCCCAAATTTTCTCTGGCATGCTTCTGCAAGCACCTTTTTCAGGATGCATAGTGTTTGTTTGGGAGATTTGTGGGATCTGGCAGTACGGAGCATCCTTTAGCTGATGTAGCCATCTCTTTTCTTTCCTGTGGTAATGAGGATAAAAGTTTACTCTCCATTGACAGCTATTTGTCACCATCCTCAAACCCGGAGCACAGGTACTTTGCAGGTACACTTAGTACAAATGGCATATGGATGGTGGGATTTAGGAAAAAACCACAATAAATAAGGTGGAAACTGAGTGTGAAGGAACGCCCTGCCGTTTTCAGGGTCCAGCTGTTATGGCACTGGATGAGGATATCCGGCACTGAACGGCCTCCCTCTGAAAAGCAGCCAGTCTGCTGTTGATGGAGTCACAAATACCGTGCTCAGGAGGGTCTCAACGTGCAGAGCCGGCTCATGCAAACCACGCACAAAGCCTGGAGCGTACTTCAGTGTCTGTGGTCATCTGAGCAGTCACTAACCTGCACAAATTCCTCAGCTGCCTGAAATCATGACAGGAGAATAGACTCCAGTCTCAGATGGGAAAAATGTATCACGCAAGCTCTCCTTCCGTGACGCTGACTCAGTTGAGCTGCAGCTGCACCAAGCGGAAGCTGCTGTCCCGGGCAGACATGCAGACACCCTTCCTCTGCACCCTTGCAGCTCTTAGGCATGAAGCACTTAAAGGCCTGCGTCACTCCCAAAATTAATCCTCATTCCTTCAAGAGGTGATGGTCACCTGCCGTCCATCAGCCATGACAGCGTGCTCTGCTTTTCCCTTTGTAGGAAAAAAATCCTAAGTCATATTAAACAGAAAATTATCTCTTTACCATGAAATGTGTAAAAATAAGGTTTTTGTCTCAATAGAGATCAAAGGCAGCTTATAACAATCTCCACTTAATCAGGCTTAGCTTTAATGAAGTGAGAAATGGACCTGTATTATAGCTAGGGCTATTACTTAATAAAGATTTTATACAGTCATTCCTTAATGAGGAGTGATTGTCTAAACTCCTTACATTTTCTAGGATCTTTATGAGAAATGCTTCTATCAATGAGAGATTTGTGCCTTCTCAATTATTATTGTGTAATAAATGTCAAAGCCCTGGGTAGCAAACTGAGTAGTGTATTCAGCAAGTGTACCACACAGTTGTGCCTATGTTCTTAACATCTCTATTATAATATTCATTTTAACTATTGCTACTTTATCTGTTTAATGCTTATTTTACATTTTTCTCATCACAAGCTGTTGAAAGTAGATCTGTGTCGGGTAATGGTTGTGTAATTGTCAGGTTTCACAGTGTCCATAGTAGTGCCTGATCTGTGTACCAATATAAATACTTCTGACTTGCATTTTTCAGGAAACTATTAGGAAATGTACTGTGCAGGTAATTATTTCACGCGTGATTGTTGTTTATTCTGCAGTGAGCCCCTGACATACAACTGTCTCTCTCAAATTGAATGCTGAAAGGAAAAGCAGATTTTAGAAGTGTCCTATTTAAAAAGCAGTGAAGTTGTCTGTCCCTAAATCTGTCTTCTAGAAATGGTTTTCCCATTCATTTAGATTAATGAATAGGAGGATGTCTGGGAGGTGTTTTTGATTCCTGTTGTACCATTCATTATCAGCTTCCTAGCTTCCCAGGAGAGCTCCTGAACAGGGTCTGGACTCCCACTGCCACCGCAGGGAGCCCGAGGTCTTCTGGGTCTCCTGTGTGTGGGGACCTGCCCTGAGCTGTGCCCTGCTGAGTCCCAGTGAGGTCCTTGGACACGTGGGGACGGCAGTCTGCGCTGGCTGAAGCTGCACTTGGCTTTCATCTGTTGCTGTTACACTTTGTTACACTAAACCTAAGGCATCCCTTCCAAAACGTCTGTGCTCAGCAGAGACGGAATTCTTTTCATTTTCTTTCAATGAACTGCGAAAAGGGTCAAGTTCAGTGAATTGCTTTAAGCATTAAAGCTTAATTAATTTCTTTCTCTTCTTTTGCTTTTTGAACAGCAATACTTTACACTTAGAAGTCGCTGTCTGTGATGAAAATGAGGCAGGCTCAGGGAACACACAGGACATTAGATGTTACGCTGGTAGATGGGTTCGTGTCTGCCTGCTTTGCTCTGTTTTCTGAGAATTTCCTTATCCCTTCAAGTAACTTTTGGGCCTCTCTGGAAAACGCCCTGTCTTTGGGCACAATAAAGTCCAAAATATTTTAGAAGTATAAAGTACTTAAGTGATCTTTCAGTGACTTACATTTACAGCATCTCTGTAACTCTGTGTATGAGCATTGGTACAAAAGTACACCCCAAAGAGCTTTGCCACTTTTGAACTACCTGGAAGTAACTTTAAAGACAGGCTTTGGAATATGGCCAGATCAAATGGCAAGGTAAGGGCTGGGGATTCTTTCCTTTTCCAAGTCTTTCAGTGCTATTACAGTTGGGAGGGAGGTGTTTGTTTGCTGGCTGAATCCTGCAGGATAGTGTTTCCTGCCATGTGTGACACAGCAGTGACAACTGTGACAGTCAGTAAGGGCAGGGTTTGGCTCCCAGATAGGGATTTTACAGAAAATAGGGTTTTTGTATTCTCCCTTCTGCCTTGGAGTCTTCTGCTGCAAAGGCGCAGAAACAGATTCTATTTCTTTATTAGCACAGACAGCACAGTAAACACAGCTCTTATGAGGTGTTGTGAAAAAGGAAGTTACACAACTTCTAAGAAGTGAAGTGAATGTAAAAAACGAAGTCAGTGTGACTGTTCTCAGCCTTTTTGTTTTGCTTCTCATTATCTTGTAACTAAAGGGATTAAAATCAAGGACAAAACAGGCATCACTTCCTAACAGGATCTGTTTTGCTTTGAGCACACTGAGGGTGCTTTAGCCTGACACCACCATCCCGGGGAGGCCGTACATGTGTTCAGTTGTTACTCTATTGTAGGAATGAGGGTTCACCAGGCAGGTGAGGCTGTCCCCAGTGAACCCTGATGTCCCCAGAGATTGTCCCTGCCTGGGGACCTGACAGCCCTCAGGGGCTGCACCTGCCACTGCAACCCCTTCACTTATGAGGCATCAGAAACCCAAAATCAGTTTGTAAAAATGCTGTTCCATCTCAGATGTATTCCTGCAAACTCACCACCTGCAGGAAGATTGTCCATAACCCTGGGGTGAGAAGGCCCTGTCCACCCTGGCCTTGAACACTTCCAGGGATGGGGCATCCACAGCTTCTCTGGGCAAGCTGCACCATGTACATACATAATTATATAAAAAAATATAAATTACATACCATTTTCTTTTATATATAATATAAAGTAATATCATATCATATAACATTATGTAATATAGAAGGAATTAATCAGGTTTTAGTCGGGTTTTAAGCCACATTTTATTCCTCAGGAATCCCAGGCATCTTCCCCTCTCACCAGCAATTGCAGATAATTTTAATTACGGATAATTTTGAGCAATACCGCATTATTTTTGAGCAAAACCGAGTGACTACGACTAAACCCACGAGCGGGGTCGGGCGCGCGTCACTCACACCCACCGGAGCACAACACCCAACCGCAAACAACCCGTGTGACGGGGACCTTCCTGCCGCTGTCCGCCCACTGCCCGGACCCCGCGCTCGGATGTCACGGGTCCCCGGGTACCAAACGCCCGGCCCCTGCCCCTCCGCGTCGCCCGGCAACGGCGGGGCGGGGATGCTCCAACTGTTGCCGCCCCGCGGGGCCGCGCCGCCGCCGCCCCCCCGCGCGCTCCGCCCGCCCTCTCTGCGGGGCGGGGACGGGGCGTGGGGACCGCACCGACCTCTCGGCGCCGGGCCAGGTACGGGCAGCCCGGCAGGAGAAGGACGAGGAGGCGGTAGCCGGCCGGTATCTTCTGTGGGGTGAGGAGGAAGTTTGCGGCGGGGTTTTGGGGGTTTTCCACGCCGCAGCTCCGGCGCGGGCTCCCGCTCTGCCCCTCCTGGGAACCCGCGCCGGGGCTGCGGCGTGAGGAGAGGGAGATCCGTGATGGAAGGGGGATCCTAGAGGCCGCTCCGCTCCGGTGGGGATCCAGAAGCGAGGGGGGAAAGCATCTCTGGGGTTTTTGGTGCGGTGTTGGCGTTTTCGTGAAATGCATGAAATTGCAGGTAGAGCGAAACCCTGCTGGGTTTTTTTTTTCTTGTTTGCTAAACGAGAAGATTTTCGCTCCAGAGTTGTGTATGCTGGAAGGTTGGGCTCGCTATGGAAGTGAGCGGGTCCTGGGGATACTGTTATATGGGAAAATCTAAAGCCGTCTATGCCTGTCAGCAGCCGTGTGGGGTGAAATGGGAGTGTTGGGGAAGAAGGGGTATCTTCCTGCGTAGCGGAGCCTCATATAGCTCTCAGATCTGTAACCTGGAGATGCCCAAATACCTGGGATTGAAACCTTTAAAGGGGGAAGAGGAGAAAAAAAGTACTTTTTAAGGATGAATGCAAGCAGGGGGCTTGCTCTGTAATTATTTTCCATGGCACTGGCGATGTGTTTGGATTGCCATTACATATTGTTGAGTATTTTTAATACCCAAATGTGGTTCTGAATGCATTTGCTGGCTCCGGGATGCTGGTGACATAGGCAGAAAAAAATGATTTGTGGTTAGTCACAACAGCCTGTGCTGGAGCTACAGATGCTGCCTGTAGCCCTCGTGTGGGACCAGCATTGCCCTGATGCAGTGGGTGAAGTGGTTCTGCCCCCGATGGGCCTGTGTGAGATGTGTTTGGCAGCATATGAAAGCAGCTCACAGCAGAGATCTTGTAGATGTGAGCAGTGCCTAGCCTGGAGTTGTTTGTCATGTCCCTGAAATGGAGAAGGGCAATTGTGCTTTTCTGTTAGGCAGAAGTGTGGTTAGAGATCTTGGGGCAGGTAGGCGTCCTCCTTGCTCTGTGCTGTGCTGATTTTGAGGTGGTAGTTTAATGTTGCTGCTTTGGTAGTAGCAATATTTTCATTGCTTATGGCAGATTTGTAAGGTTGGTGGCTTTGGGGGCAGAGAGAATGATTTATTCTCATGTTATTTGGCTGATTTATCGACTTAGGGTAAGGAGGAGGCACAGATGGGAGAAAACTTCTGAAAGGGGTTCAGAACAGATTCCCTAAACATGAATTCCATGGTATTTGTGTCCAGTATATTATATTATTACCTGTATACCAGTATAATTCGTGATTATTTTGATCCCTTTTGCTATGCTATCAAAACTGTTTCTGTTGAAAATAGTTTTATTCCATTCGGATGACATGCAAATGGGGGGCTTGCTCCAGTGATGGGACTGGATTGCCCTTTCCCAAGTTATTTTTCTGCCTGTTACCCTTCTGATTTTTGGGGGAGGTGGGGAATAACTTGGTGTCACTACTAAATATGTGCAGTAGTGTGGAATATTATTCTTACAACTGGGCACAGAAGGAGGGTGGAATTTCTGTTGGCTGTTTGGCAGCGTCTGCCCAAACTGAGAGGAGCTTGAGCTGTACCCAATGTGAAATGTGACAGCCTCCAAGCAGTTTTAAAACCTCTCTTAATGGGCTTCTTTTAAGTTTGTTATTTGAAGAATTACTGCAAACAGCAGCAAGTCTCCCAGGAGCCACCTGATGCACAGATGTTTCTCAGCTGTGGTTGCCTTGACAGGGCTCTTACCACCAGCGTGGTTGGGGAATCTTTGCCATGCGCAAAGCCTGCAAAACAAAACACTTCCCATGCCAAAATAGCAGGGGGGATGGAATTGCTTTGCTCCAGTTATTGATTAACCAGTGCTGTTACGTCTGTCGAGCACAGCTTGATCTTAACTTTTTCTTTTAAATATAGTGTCTGAGTGAAATATTTTAAGTGGTTACTAAACTAATCATGAGTTGTTACTGAATTAACCATTATCCAAATATTAATATCCGCAAATGTTCACCATGTTTGGGTAGCTGACCCCTAAAATCTGAAATGCAGCATAATAATGTCATTCCTTTTGTTCTTTCTTTAGTCATTTAGGTTGATTGCTGCACCAAACATAGGACAGGCTCTGTAAGTGCTTCCTGACAACACAGAACAGTGCTTTGGGCGCTGTGTTGCAGCTAACGCTGCTGGTTAGTAGTAGGGGGTCTCTGCATATGGCTCTGCTTGGAATTGTGTTTTCGGTGTGTAACCTAATCTTATAAATGATTTCTACCTAGTTCCCATCTGCTTTGTCTGTGCAGGTTCAAGGGTAGAAATACATCTTGCCTATGTGTATTTTACTGTGTAAATGAAAACCCAGCTTATTGCCAAGCCAGGGTTTATGATCAGTGGGTTCTTAGTTCATGTTTGTCATGTGTGAAGCTCAGTGATGTGCTTGGCAGCCCTTCTGCAATTAAGTGCTTTAACTTCACTGTAAGAAGTGAAAAAAGCAGCAGGTATGTGAGAGCCTTTGTTTAAAAAGAAATAAAATGTCTTTTATAAATAGGGGAGGAGACTAAAATTTCTTAAAAATCAGTACTTGCAATCTTTGCTGGGTAAAGGCTGCAATTCCAGTTATTCCTGCAGCAGAAATGCGTTAACCTGTGGTTTGCCCAGCCACGAGCTGAAGAGCAGCCAAGGTCCTGCAGCTCCTTTCTTCTCCTAAAGAGGAGCTCTTCAGAGCTACTTCAGTATTTCTTAAACATGAAGTAAATTACCTTTTAGTCTCGTCTGCATTCAGAGTGACCAACGAGCTCTGGGAAGTGTTTCTGTATAAACTACAGCAAAGCCACATCCTTAATGATTTCCCTCTTCTTGCCAACATAAACTACTCATCATCAGGCATGGCTGGATTTCTTACTGTGTTGGAGAAACTCGAGATGTTTCTCTACCTCTTGGGGTCTGAAATTGCTCCCATTCCCCAAGCATCCCTCCCTGCTGGAGACTGCAGTGTAATGTAACCCGGGTGGGTGGCAAGACAGAAGTATGAGTTGTGAGGTAAAAATATTTTTTTTCTTTGTTTTTCTTTAAATGGCTTTATTTCGTGGTGTTTGCTGGAGACCAAGCTTGCAGTAGTATAGAAAATAAATGCAAAAATTATAGTTTCCAAATTCCTTGGGGGAAGGGAGTTTGACCAGCGTTCCTGTGAATAATTAGCTTAGACACAGGCAGAACTGTTCCTGCCTGGGACAGCTTCTTCCTGTTCTTCACGCTGTTTGTGCCTAATGGTGCTCTGGAGGTGCCAGGAGATGCCTTCCCCTCCTCCTCACCCAGGGGCTGGGCCAGCATTAAGTGTAGCTCAGGGAACTCTTCACCCATGTGCCTGCAGCGCCCGCGGGCAAGTGTGATGCTAGGGTTTTGTTATTTGTTGAGTCCCCGACAGGGTGACCTTGAGGCTTTGTCAAGGAAAACACGTTGGCGTGTGAACTCAGCTGTCCCCTGAGCAGCAAACACCAGTGGCAGAGAGCATCATGTAACTTAAGAGTTGGTTGATTAGGGGTCTGAATTCAGAAGTGAGTGCTGAAGGCACTAAAGGCTGCTTTAGGCATAAAATAAAGACATTTTTTGGAAAGCAGCCTCCAGCTCTCTTTGTCACAGCATAGGTGTTCACTTGTAGGATTGCTTCAAAACAGTGTAATCTGACCATTCCTCTGACCCTTGATCTTAAGACTGGTCTGTACTGGGGGGTCTTTGGTGTGCCTTTGACCATGAGCTGCAGCTCTGTGTTTGCTGTGTGAGGAATGCTGTGACATCTGGCCAGGGCACCCCCAGGACACAACCTAGGGCACAGTTTTGTCACCAAGTGTTCCTGCCAAAGGAATGGTGAATGCTGCTGCCCACAGTGTGCTAGAGCTGCCCTCACTGGCCCTGCTGGCAGGTTCAGCACGGGCTGAGCCACAGTCCCAGGCAACAAACCCTGGTAAGACTTTGACATTTTCTGTCCTCCCTCCCTGTTACTGCTGTTCTGACTTTAAAAATAGAATGAGATTGTCTAATCTCAAGGCAAAGGCTTCTCAAGAGGGTTAATTATGTCACATTTATTATCTTCTCTGCAGATCTTTTTAGGCAAATATGATTTTTTTTTTTTCAGTTGTATACCAGCTTTTATAAACCAAGGTCTGCAGCACTCCCATACACAGCACAAAGGTGATGCTGACTTGCCCACAGCTCATTTCAACATACAGCTGCCTGACCTGGGTGCCCTGTCTGGGAGGAGGGGGTGGCAGAGGGTACCTGCTGTGGGCTGTCCCAGCAGTTCACTGTGTGGGAAGGCCCGTGGTACCAGTCTGAGGAGGTCTGGGAGTTCGCACAGCCACAAGCATTTCACTCTAGAAATGTTCCCAGAGACTGTTCAGGTAATTTGATCTCTTTTCGCTCTTACTGGAGTGGACACCCCGGGAGTTTCCTGAGTGATGTTTGTGATATGCTCGTGGTGTGTCAGTGTGGTGCCACTTTGCACCACTTTTTCTAGATATGTGAAAGAAAAAGGAAACTGTATTGCAGTTCAGAGGTAAAACTGCCTTAAGCAATGCTGGAACAAGGTGCCAAACGATGTGGTGGGTGTAATTCTGAACTCTGTGGTTGATGTACTGGCCCCATCCATGCTGAAGGTAATGTACTCTTGTACCTCAAATTCCAGATTAGGATGTTTTTTCATCTGCAAAGGGATTCTTCTTGCTTTGATAAGCCCCCAGTGATGGCTGATGAGTGTATGATAGTCCAGTAGTGGGAAGCAACCCAGGGAGTGATGGGACACAACTTCAAAGTAAAGGAAAGAGCTTTTTATTTTTTTGCTTTCTTTAGAGGATCAAATTAGCACTCTGCTGAAGCCTTTTAATGTTAAAACTTTCAGACCATAAACAATGACCTGTGAGAAAGGAGTGCTTTGATCTGGACCCTGGTCTGGCATCTCCATTATGGCCAATTAAAGTGACAGGTAGCAGAGTGTAAACACTCCTGACTCCTGCCATTCCCTGGCTGGCTCCAGGCTGCACGTGGCCTTTCTCCTCTGCCTTGGAAAAGGCAGGGTGTCACTTTGAACTTCCCAGCCAGAGCACAGAAGAACCTTTCAGAACCCCTGTGCCCCCTGCTCGTGTGGTTCAGCAGGAACAGCCCAGAAGCTGGAGCTTGGTCTTCCAGTCGAAACCTGTCATGCTGGAATTGCACAATTGTACGAGGTACAGATGTTATCCTGCAGCGGGAAGGGAGGCTGGCAGTGCACTGCAGCACAGGCTTGCCCTGTATCTGGGGACTCTTCACTGCCTTTCCAGGATGCTGTCCAGCACTCGATCCAAGATCTGGATCTTCTTAGGAATAATCTTGCCCCCAGAAGTCCCCTCCAAAACCCACAACAACGTGTGAAGCTTTGCCTTAAACTGAGCTTCAAATACTAGATTTGAGTAACTAAACAATCACAGGAAGCTATTGCGTTGACCAAACTAACTTGTGGCCCTAAAATAGCTTCTTATTTGAGCAGCTTAGTGAAATAACAGTGCTCTGCACGCTGATCTTGAACTCTGAGAGATTTTATCCTCCCGGTTATATGGGGGAGATTCAGTGTTCCTCTGTGTTCTGCAGCAGGAGATGGAAGCGGTTTCTGTGACTTCCTCCCTCCCCCATCAGCCTACCTGTGAGCAGCCCTGCTCTCCCCTGTGCACAGCCACAGTAGCCTGGGTGAGAGAGAGAAAGATGTGGGCGAGAACCAGATGTGGGCAAGAGGAGGCTGGCCGTGGGCGAGAGCTCACTCACATCATGGACACCGATGCGCATGTGTGGTCTCACGTAGTGCTTCTACACTTTCCTATTACACAGTATCTCCTGTTCCCGTCAGATCAAAGGGTAGATCAGCACCTCCCCACCTCTGCCTGACAACTGAAAAGGAAAGGAAATACGCTGGGGAAAATCTGTACTTTAAAAAAATGTTCATAGCCCACTTGGTGTAAATATGCAAATGTTTGTAGAGTGGCTGTTTCTAAAACACATTAGTGAGAAATGCTTCACACCCTTCGTTGTCAGTCGGTAATTAAGAGACTACTTGCCTTCCAATGCAGTGGCTGCTTAAAAGAGATGAGAGAGCCTGGATTTTCTCTTATGATGGAGTGCAACAGTAAGTAACTTTCATCTGAGACCGAGCCTGGCACACCTCCACATGGCACCTCTTCCCTTCCAGTTGTGATGAGGTGACTTTTCCTGTGCTTTTGCTGGGAAGAAAGTGGATGGGGAAGGTGCAGGGACTCAGACTTGCATCTGTCTAACAGCAGCTTGTTAGAGGGAGTCAGGAGCATGATCCTGGTAAGGGAAGTGCCATGGCTGATCTGCATGTGGCATTTCTTGTTTCTGGTCGTGTGTGATGGGTCCAGCTCTTACTAATCCGAGTGCATTGTGGTGGGATACTTGAATCCTCTTTTCTTCCTTGTCTCCTCCAGCATACTGTGAGGCTGTCTGAATGTCAGGGGTGCTGATGATTTGGCTGTGATGGGAGTGAATTTTAACAAGGCTTGCTCTTCAGCATGAATGTATTGATGTCGGCATGTCATGTAGCCTGTCTGTCAGCCAAGTTTCTAGCTTTCAGCTGCTTTATATGCATATTTTGGAGATTGCTTCCAACCTGGGAAAACCCAGTCAGGTCACTGCAGGGCAAGGCAGAGCTGTATTCCCATACCCACCTAATGCTGACACTGCTTTCCTGCCCCACTAGGATCAGAAGGAATCCATGGGAATCGCTGTCTTCTGGCTCCTACTTCTGTTTGGGGTGGCTGTTGCAAAGGCAAGCTGGGCTTACTCATCTGCCTTCAATGCAGCCATACAATCGCCTCTTTTGAGGAAGGGAATTCATTAGTTTCTGTGAAGTGGCCTTGGATCTGTGGGCAGCAGGTGCTTCTATAGAGCAAACTGTTGCTGAATATTCAACAGTTGCTATACAAGCATCTGGCCGGCTGCCTGTGAAGCACTTGGAGTTACCTTGAGCATCCGATTAGATAAAGTGCAAAGCACTTACGGCTTTAAAGCTACCCGCAGCTATGTTGTGTTGGTATTTTAACGTTTAGGGTTGGGTTTTCTTTTTATGAGAATCTTCCAAGATCATAAGCAGCAGCTTTATCTCTTTTGACTCAGCCAACAAAGAAGGGAGCTGACTAGGAGAATGACAACCCTAGTGATTCATATTCAAGTCGTCAGAACCTCATTCTCTTGCTGGTTTCTGCTAATGACATGTGCACTGGAAACAAATGACTCAGGCTAGAAGTGTCTATTCATCTTTAAACTTCTTAAACTCTCCTTAATCTCAAATTAGCTCTCTTAAGGCTACCTGAGTAACACTTGTTCTTGCCAACCTCTAATTTGGTACATGAAATACTGTAGATATCTAAACTATGAAGGAATAATTTGAGAGGCTAATATATGCAATCAGCCTTTTCTTTTTCTTTTCTCTTTTTTTCTGCAGTGTAATTTCCTTAGGTGTGGTCTGTAAGCAGCTTGTGGTAGATGTCATCATTGAAAGTATAGTTCTGTGAGAAACTATGATCACTGAACAATTACAGCTTCAAATAACTTACAGCTTTAGTCAGTAAGGTGTGGATGCCTGTATATTGTTTACTAGCAACGTGCCTGGATTTTGTTGTCTTGTAATAGCTTGCTTAACCTGTATTAGTTGTTTTAAAGTTCCTTTGTCTGTGTTCTCCTACTGGTTATTCAGGCCACAGAAGGAAAACTTCTAATTACATCTGTGATTGTGATAGTTGCAGTAGAGGCTGGTTTCACCCATGGAGCTGAAAAGACACCTGAGTGGTGTTATCCGAGTTCCATGCTTTACAGGATCTGCACGAGAGGTACCCATGTGCCAGGAGTATTGCATTATTCCACACCCCAAAGCTCTCAAAGCTCCGTGGGGGAGCATGTAGTTGCTACCCACAGGGAACAGGTGTGCAGGCTGGAGCACAGTGGCTGTCGCTGGTCCTGGCTGCTGTACATCAGCTGAAATTGTGTTAGCACCGATTGGAGGTGGACCTTGAGCACTTAAAACCGTGAATGGAGCTGAGTCCTCCTGCTCCTGACACTGTTGTTTGTGGTGCTGCTGGCTTTGAAAGGGCTGAGGTTTTCAGTGTGTGATTTGGCTGCTGGTGCTCAGAAGAGCAGCTGAGATGTGCTTCCTAAACACCTGCTTTGTTTGCATCGGGCAATGGGGTCGAGGCCAGGTTTGTGAAGAGGGGCATTGGCAACCTGGGATGTGACATCTGGTCTCCCTCTGTGAGGGAGCAGCTGAGAGGGAGCTCCTCCAAGGAGCTTGGCTGGCCCATGTTCTCCATTTATCCCGTCCCCATCAGTCCCTGAGCTCCCCACTGCTTGAGGATGGGATCAGCAGAAGGGAGGACCTGCTTCCAGGAGGGGTTCCAAGTCTTGCAGTAAGGCATTTCAGAAGCTGTAAAGCAGGTGTTGAGGCTTATGATGCCTCCAAAAACTAATTTCTTTTTTTTTTCCTTTCCCCCCCCCCCCCCCCCCAAGGGGCTTAAAAGCACAGGAACAGAGGAATTGCACTTTGGAAAAGAATCCCTGGCACTGAGCAAGCTGGGGACAGTGCAGTGTGTGCTGTAGGTGTAGATCAGCTCTCCTGTACAAGTAAATGTGGGAAGGTTGCCAGAAAACTGAGGAGAAGTGAGCCCGAGCCCCCAGCCTGTCGAGATGACACTGCACATTTAATTGATAATGGACTCTTCAAAGAGCACCTCAGCTGCTATTATTAGAAGAAGCAGATGTGTGGTGTTACCTGCAGAGCAAAAAAGGAGTCTTCCGTGATCTTCTTGACCTTTACTTTCCCATGTTAATTTGTTAAATACCAGTGAGATTTTCCTGCTGTAAAAATTTGTTTAAGCAGAGACTTCTCCAAGACCTCTGAAAAAACCGTGCTAATTGGGACCTTCAGGGATCCACTGTGTACTCCTTGCCCCTCTTTCCCTCCTTGATTAGACTTTTACCAGCTGGTGCAGTTCTGTAATAGCAGTTAGGCTTTATTGCATTAAGCTTGTTAAGAAAATGGGAGGTCTGTGCCTGTGGGGGGTCAGCATGGGGGAGGAAACTTCGGGGAAATGTTAGAGAAATAAACACTTCTGGGTAGTTCTGAAACATTGCAATTGCTCTTAATAAGCTTTGCTTTCTCAACACCTACTGAAAAGGTACTGCTTGTGCTATTTGTAGGTCCCAAGGTACTTTGCAAGGAGCAACAGTGGCGTTGTCCCTGCTTGCAAGGTGCAAGTCAGATGTGCTGAAGAACCTGGGGCTAAGGCAGGGCTGGGGCAGGTTCCAGGGCTGGTGTCTGACCTGCCAAACCACGGGCTCGCTGGGGTTGAGGGCTTGTGACTCAGAGCTATAAATTTGATTGCATGAGGCAGCATGGCTTCAATAAATACTACATGGCATAGACCAAGGATAAATCCTTTGGGACATCTCTCTAAGCAATACCTTGGGAAAGTTTCAGCCATAATAGAGCTGACACAGAACAGTGGGAAAAGGCTTTTTGAATAGTGCCAGGTGTCTCACTGACATTACTTGTAGATCTGGAAGACCTGTTGAAAGCTCAGCTAGAAAAGCATCCAGGTGTCTGCTCTGAGTGTGTACCTGGAGTTTCAAACATAGCAGACAATACGGTCCTTTTCGTTGCTGGGGTATTCATTAGTTAATGAGGTTTGAGCAGGTGAGCTTGTTTGGAATTTCTTCAACCTCCATATGCTAGAAGATTTCACAGTTATATAAATTGGTATTTCAGGAAAAAGGTGGATGGTGAGACCTGCATTTCTAATAGGAGTTTCTGCAAATCTTAAAAAGCTGCAGCTTCTGCCTGACTCTTTTCCTGTTGAAGTGGAAAAGACAATTTGTGTCATCAGCACAGAACATCACTGGTTCTGCAAAAGGGAGTTTGAGCCTCCTTGGCTCCAGCAGAGGAGTGTCCAGAGGCTGTGGGGATGGACTTGAAGCCACGCTGTGGCAAGTGGTGCCACTGGGCCAGTGTCCCAGCAAACACGCTCACCAGAAGGCCAGGTCATGGTGCCAGTGCCTTGGGATTCCTGGGTAGGATGGCAGTTGTGCCTAAACATGAGGTATATCCCTGAATGAAGTGCTCCATTCCTTGTGCCAGTGAACTCAGCTTTAAAAGCTTCACTTGCTAGCAGTAGCTCAATGGTCAGGCTGTCTGTGGAGCTTCCAGGTGAGCTTTGGAGTGGAGCTCTGAGTCAGGACTTGCTCTGGAGCTCTGAGTTATTTGTGTCATGCTGGATGGGAATTGTCAAAGCAGTGTTGTGTGGCTGCTTATCAAAGGACAGAGTAAAATCTTACCCTTTATTTTTTCAATTAAGAATTTTTATTTGTGCCTCAGGGACAAGCAAATAGAACCCAGCTTGTCTTGGCTATTCTTAGTATTCATGGGGCAGGAAGGGGAGGGAGAGGACAAACAGCAAGAGCAAAGAGTTGCAGTAATGAGAATGATGTCTTATTTTAGTTGATACTTAATCAAGACGTGGTTCCAGGAAGCAGGAACAGATGATTTTGCTTTTTTTTTCTTGCTCTCATAAATCTTTATCACCAAGACTTACCCTAAACAATTTAACACCTGCTAACTCTCTATTCACCTTAAAAATTTTTGTCCATCCTCAAAGACAAAGTAAACTGCTAGGCTTATCTGTTTTGCTTTTGCTTAATCTGTAATATTAATCAAAGGACTAACTCTCGGTGACTAACGTATTATCATCTCTCAAAAGATGCTCATTTTGTTGTAAAACGTTGAGGATATTTATTACTTCAAGTGCATTTTGCTAGTGAATTAGGGTAAAACTGACTGCATTTTCTAGCTGGGTGTTGTGTCTTTCTCTCCTGTGAAGTCAGAAACAGTGCTTGAGCCCCTCTGGAAGGTAAAAGCTACTTTATTGGCTTGCAGGAACTGGCTTTGTAAAGCAGGTCAGCTTTTTGTTTTATGGCTTTTATTCAGTACTACTCTTGCTTACCAGGGGATCCAGAGAGTGTCTTACTGCTTCTCCTGTATCTGCTGAACTGCCTTAAGGGGTGATCTGAATTGACTCCCGATTTTCCTTGTGCCAGGGCGGTGAAATCCAGGACTGTGCCTACTTGGACAGCGAAAGCGCCTACAGTGAGTCAGAGCTGTTTCCTGATGAGGACGTGATGACTCTGGCACAGCAGGAGGTTCACCATGAGTCTGACATGGACAGTGCCATCGAGAGTGCCCAGAGCTCGGAGGCCTCGGATGTCTGTCGGAGCGAGGACAAGGACGGGGTGCTCAGTGGCCTCTTCCTGCCCGGTGACAAGTGAGTGGTGCTTTTGCTTCATGGCAGCTCTGCTTCCAAAGCGTCTGCTAGGGAGGAAGGAGCCTTTATGTGGCTAATCCCTACTGAGGGAGGCTGAGGATGGCTGATGGATTTAGAAACTTAACATCCATTTACAACATAAGGGGGATGGATGTCCAGGTCCTCTAAGTGACTTAGATAGTCTCACTCCTGGCTCTTTCTGGCACATTCTGTGAGCACTCACAGGACTTGAATGTTGTGTGTTGAAGTGTTGGGTCTCTCCAGAACAATCGCTGCATTAGCATCTCCCAGAACTTAGGTTCTTCTCTGTTGCTGTAAGTTTTATAGGCTGGAATTAAAACAAATACTTCCTGCAAAGCAGTTCAGTATGGGGAATGCTGCTGTAGTATTTTGTACATCTAGTTAGCTGATGTTGTGGGCTCTGCTGATTTGCTTTGTAACTTCATGTACCAAGTTAATTCTTTGTGTTTCTAATTTTCCATAACCTTTATTGTGCAACAGTAAATTGTGTTTAACACGGGGTGTCCTGGCATGTTCATGTGCAATCATAGTTTGCTGTTAACACCAGTGTCTCTGTAACCCTAACTTGACTTTTCCCAGGTGTGTACCTGTTGTGCTGGTTAAAGATGACTGGGGGGGAAAAGGACCCAACCTGGTTTAATCCTGCTTTGAACTGAATTAATGCAATACCACAGGACAGAGCTCAGCTGGGCTTGCTTTGTAAGCCTCTGCCTTGTCTTCCCTATTTTTGGCCTGTCATCTTGATTTGTGCCTCTTGAGCTTTGTTCATTGCTAAGGCAGCCTTCCTTCTCTCTCTTGGGCCTCCTCGGATGCTCCCTGTGCTGCCTCATTCCTGCCCTCCTCCTGAATTTCTCAGCTGAGTTCTGGCCATCTCCCATTTGCCCAAGCAACCTCAGAGACTTTGTCGAGATAATTACAGTTTCCATCAGCTCTCTATAAAACTTGTTTCCTTTGCTTGCCATTCTCCAGAGCCCCATCCTTGTGGTGACTGACTTTTTCCCATGCTGTGTTTGAAATGTTTTTCCTCCCAGCTGTGCCAGTCAGGCTCTTGTGAAGGGGGTGGGCAAGGCACTGTGCCTCCTGTACCCTCCTTCCAGGGCAGGCATGAACTACCAAGTGCTACTGTGCTACTACTGATAGACCTTGGTTCATTCTCGGAGACCTCCTCAGCTTTGGTAAATCTGTGGGGGAAAAACTTGAGAAGCTCCATGCTTTTGTGTTAAAAGAGGCAATAGAGAGATTTACTTTGCTGCCTATTGAAGAAGCAGGTGGGTTGTGTATCAGGTGTGTCAGCCCTCTGAAATCCTGCTCTGAAGACCAGGAGATTACCTTTAAAAACAAACAAAAAAAACCCCAAACAAACAAAAAAGCACTAAACACTTGAAAGTTCCCTTCAGAAAGTGTGAGAATGAGGAAAATTGGTTGCTTTTAGCAACTCCTTTGCAAATGACTACGCAATTCTTAGACCTCCAATCCTGGTGGAAGTGTTACAAGGAGCTTCCTCCCAAACTGATTCGGTGTAACTACAATTGAGATACAAACAGCAGTAGAATTGTAAGATCTTCCAAAAACTTACCAATACACAGTATGTCCGTGACACAGGAGCACTTTATGAATAAATGTTAGTGTGATATGTTGAGCTTCTCACTAATCCCTTGGCCAAGGAGCCTTGTTAGGTAAGTTTGATCTGTTTCTAGTATGAGTATTCCTATCTTCATCCTTCAGTAGTATGCCTGGCTTGACTTGCCCTAATTTCTGTTAATGTGAGTTAGATAAATGAGTTGCAGGTTATAAATGGATCTCATCAAAACAGGGGAGACAAAAGAGCATACATCTGAAATGTTGGCAGGCTTCCTCTGCTACTAACTGCTTTTGGAGGGAAGCGATATGCAAATGATGCTTGCACCATCCACCAAAGGAACACTGGTGCTTCTCTTGTTTACAGCTCACAAGTGGAGTATTACAGAAAGAGGACTTTCTCTGTAGAGATGTTGAGAGGCTTGAGGTAGACTCAGAAGAAATGTAGGAGGAAATAGTGTTGAGCTCTATGAGTGTGGAGAACAATGTCACCTGGGAGCTACTGTCCTGTGGCTCAGCTGCTGGAGATACAAGCACTGTGCACTGAAGCAAAGGGAGAGAAAAACTTAACCCGATCTGCATAAAGTGCCAGCAGATTCCATCAGTGCCTTGTCTGTACTGCAGAGGCCTTGGACTCTGCTGTAGAGGGAACAGTTGGGCAATGCCAGGGCCTCACAACTGAAGCATCTATTTCAGGTCTTCCAGGTGTGTTTTCCGTAGGGAGAAGTTTGTTTGTAAGAACTTGTATGTGAATTTACTGGCTTGTCTGTTTGAATGCCTCACCAAGGTGGGAGCTGAGCAAACCTGCATAAAACACCTGCACTCTGCAGGTGCACTGCACAGGGCATTCTGGACTCTGGGCAGGTGAATCTTGTGCACCCTTTGCAGCCACCTTGCTCTGTTTTATTAGATTTGATGTGCGCAAAACTTTCTGCCAGCTGCTTTTCTGTGCTGCCTGACTCTGCTGATCTGTTTACCTATGTGCCCTCTTTCTCTGAAGTCACAGGGTCTTGCCATTCCTTACCCATTTGACATCATTTTAGGTACTTTCTGGTAGTTAAACAGCATTTTCTTGTGCTTCATATCTCCTCTGAAAGACAGAATTTGTCCTGATGGAAGGAAGGGCAGGAACCCAGCCTCCACTAGGTCATGTCAGTAGCTTTAGTGACTCTGTGGTATGTGGTGAGCTGAGGTTTCTTTCTGACCACACAGAGGAGAGTGGCTGGAACTCCTGGGGTGTGGGACAGGCTGTATTTGGATTACTGGGAAACTCTCTGATTGTGGAATAGAGTGACAACCTCTCTTACACATGTTCCTCTCACTATCCCATGCATTTCGGAGCTGTCTGCATGGTTCCTGAATTCAGAGCAGAAATCCCTATGTGGTCTTCACGTGGAAATGGTGGCTGAGGATCATCAAGGTGCTCTTTAAAGCAAAATGGTTGGTGTTGATCCAAACTTGTCACACAGGTACCTTGTTCATAAATTTTCATGCTCTTGTCTCTCAAGGCACTCTGTCAGCTGCACATCAGGTACATTTAGCACTTCAGGGGTTTAGCACAAAGTAAGTGGGTTACAACTTCAAAGAGGGGACAGCCTGTGAAGGTGGAAGGTTCCATGTGAGGTGAGGTGATATCCAAGTCGGCCTTCGAGATGTTTTGACCTCTTGTTTCAGGTCAAGTCCTCACAACCCTTCTGCAGCATCTGACCTCTCCACTTACTCCACCGCCTCCCTGATCAGTAACGAAGAACAGTTTGAAGACTATGGGGAAGGAGATGATGTGGATTTTACTCCCAGTAGCCCATGCCCTGATGATGAGACCAGAACCAACACCTACTCTGACCTTGGCTCATCTGTATCTTCCAGGTTGCTCCTTATTCATTAACAAACAATTTTTCATTTTTATTCTTCTCTGACAATACCAGAGTTTACACTGGTTAGACAGACTCACCTTAAAAGCAAAATGTTATCAGTTCATTTCCTGCCCTCTAATTGACAGACTGCATTTAATAATAAGAGCTATAGCAAATATGTTTCTGATAATCTCTGTTGGGTTCTGTTGAAATAACTGGGCTGTTTTGCTTGTAGATGCTTTGTTCTACTGCAGACAATAATTTCACAGTTCAGGGTGAAGGGATCTGCTGCAATGGAAACCAGCTTAGCATTATGTACCCACCCTGATGCAGGGAAGACTTAGAAAAGAGCTCTTTCCCTTTAGTGTTCTGATACTACAAATCCTTAGCACTAATCTGTGAGGGGAACTGCTGCATATTTTCAGGGCATTATTTGAAACAAGCATCCTATTGACTTGGAGTGTCTTGGAAAACATAAGCAAGTAGCTGCTGTCTGTTAGGAGCTAGAAATGCCACAGCAGTGCACTTGCTTTCCGCATGTGACCTCAGTCTCTGCAGCTCTTACGTCCTGTGGCCAAGGCAGGTCCAGATTTTACTGTCCTTCCCAAAGCAAGGGAATGGGTGAGCAGGGCTGGGAAGAGCTGAGCATGAAGATTCTCTAGGATTTGTCTCCTTGGATCAATAGCACATGGAGGTCTTGTGCTTCATTGCTAACACAGGACAAGCTCACTGCATCCTTCTGTTCCGTATGCGACCCCCACATGCTTGCCTCTGTTTCCATCACTTCTGCAATCCAGCCTGGCCACCTCTGTCATGCATGCAGAGCCAGACCCCTCTCCACTGCCCCTTCATGATGATGGCTTGTGTCTTTCATCCCCTCTTTCCTCAGGTTTATGCAGCCCTTTCCATTCTCACTCCTGGGGCTCAGTGCACTTCATGCCATGATTGCTCTCTTTTATTTGAGTTTATTTTCTCTTTATCATGCCAAGAGATACTGTTATCTCTTCTTTAGACCTGTGTCCACTTCTCCCTTCTTCCTCATCCCAGGGTTGCTTTCATCCTGCCATCTGAGGGGGTTCATGTGACTTCTTACCAGACCACTCTGTTTTTCATCTTCCTGCCTTTCTCTTGGAGAAGAGACTCTTGAGATTGCATGCCAGGCTCTAGTGGGAAGATGGGCAAGATGAGAGGGGGACACAGCTGAGGTGGCACATACTCATGTAGCTGCCTTTGCTACGTGCATCACAGTGGACCCCATGTACCTTTTGCTGTTCTTCAGTTCACTCAGACTGATTCTTTCCACTGACACCCAGAAACATCCACATCCTCTGGAAGTCCTCAGCTCAGACAGATGGACTTGCCCTAAGACTAGCACTGGCCATCATCAGCTCTGAGGTAGATGAGCTGTGGTTAGAGATGGTTCTTCAAGTCCCTCATCTGTGATTCTGACACATAGACACACAATCATGAGGAAAGCCTGTTGGGGGTTGGTTACTACAGCCAGTAACATCTCTCCTTTCCTGCAAACAGTGCTGGCCAAACCCCCCGAAAAATGAGACATGTTTATAACAGCGAGTTACTGGATGTTTACTGCTCACAGTGCTGCAAAAAGATAAATCTTCTCAACGATTTGGAAGCCAGGCTGAAAAACTTGAAAGCAAACAGGTAAGCAGCCTATTGCACTGCTTTTGGCAATGCCCTCTTGACATGGGACTGGCTAATAGCAGGAGGAGAAGGAGAGCAAGCCCTCTCTGTTCCTGTATCCCATCATACATACGTGTTGCTCTTACACAACAGTAAGAAATTCAGGCTTGGATATCTAGCCCAAACCAAAATGCTGTTCTTCATCAGCTGTTAAATATTTTTCTGATTTAAGGTGCAGACATCATTACTAAATTCAAATATTTTAACCAATGAGCTCTTTGATTGCAGAGTGAGAGTGATATTTCAAGGAATTTTTCCCAGGAAGTGGGATCTGCTGTGCTGCTTAGTGCAGATCTTCAGTTAGCTACTGCTTTCTCCAGGTGGGAAGGAGGGATCTCCAGATCCTTGGCTAATGCACATAACCTTACATGCGCCTCTCCTAAAGCTACTGGTCAGCAGAGGTACTTGGCTCCTGTGGGATTTTTTTGTGATGTCAAGGGAACTTGGAAAAATGATTAATCCTATGGCAGAAGTTACTTTTGGAGTTCATTGCAATTTCAGCTTTTTCCTTAGGTTTCTCTCTCTGCCATTCCATTACTCCTAAGCTGTGCTGAGCACTTGGAAAGTGCTTCCAACAGTCACATAGAGTTTTTGAAGGGAATTATGTGGTGGGATTTTAGCTCCCCCTAGAAACTGGATGTGAATCCTGCCTGTTGGCGTAATCCTTGGGACAGAGCACACTGCTCCTCTTGATGCACAGCAGTGTAGAACTTGTCATGAACAATGTTCCTGCCCTAGCAAGGAGTCTGCCAACATCCAGACCGTGACCAGCCAGGGCTTTGGGAAGTTTCTGAGGGAGGCTGGATATGCCTGACCAAGAGCTGTGTCTGTGCACACAGGGATGTGACATCCTCATACTGAGAGATGCAGCAGGATATTTTGATCTGGTTCCAGTGCTGTTGTCTGCAGCAAGGGGTCTTCATTTAGATAGCACCTGTCTCTGGCTGCACAAGGGAGCTGTAAAAATGGAAAGACCTCAGTTCCTGTGCTGAACTTGCAAGCATTATGGGGAAGGATAAACTAACTGTTCATTAAATCATCTAAAAACTGAGAATCCAGAATAAATGTCCATCACTAACTTGGTGTTCCTTTGTGGTGTTTCTAATGTTAGTTTTGCTCTGATTTACACTGACAAATCTCTGCTAAATATAACAGTATTTGCAAATTGACTTATTAATGATCACAGTAATTTGTGGCTTCACTCATCTTTGCGTTCTTAGTAACTGCAGCTTTTGATTCAGTTGTTAAAGAATATTGTTCACAGAATCATCTTTTGATTTCGCTAAAAAAGTCAGTATTATATTTCATTGTGCAATTAAAATTGAATCAAATAAGTATTTAATTCCTATATAATTCCTTCTATATTCATGTAGCCCTAACAGGAAAATATCGAGCACAGCTTTTGGCAGGTAAGAGTCTTCAAGTTTTCTGTGAATATTTGTGGAATCAGCTGTAACAATACCATAAGTGGGAGTGGGGGATGAAAGTAGGAATAATTTTAGAAAAATGAAAATGTGCCAAGATAAGTTTTTAAGGGAAGGGGCCTGTGTTTTGGTATGGATGTTGCGGAATATAGAAGCTCCTGCTAGTCTTGGAGCCGGCCCCTGAACTGGAAAGAGTTCTGTTAAAAATACAGATAGTTTTTGCTTCCTTGTTTCCAAATGTATTCCTTTATACCGCTATTCCATCAGTCCAGTTACTGCTTCTTTAACCCTCATAATGTGGGCCTTGCTGCTGTTGCCAAAATGTGAAGGACAGGGAGAGCACCCCTTTAAAAAGGACATACAAAATTGTCATCTTCCTTTGACTGAGTGAACCAGCCCTGTGCTGGGGAGGGCTGTAAGGTTCAAGGACATTTTAGATAATCTCCAGTGTTACATATTCTGACACTATTGTGCAGTGGGAACTGCTTGAGATTTCTTTTTTTCTGTTTTTTTTTTAAAGTTCTTACTGTATGAAATTTTCTAGCTTAAATGTACCAACCAATGGGCAATGGTGACCTTATTTTAAATTTCTAATAAGGCAAATACAATTCAGTGCATAGTGTGAATAAGACTTAAGTATTTTTTAAACTATGTTAATGCTGGTGGCAGTTCTATCAAAAGTAACAAAGAACTCACTCCCTAGAATTAATGTCATTGACTGTGCTCAGTATGACTTCATTTAGCTACCAGTCTCTTGTAAGACTTGTGCTTAAAGAGTTGTAATTGTCACTGAAATGATTGCACAGATTTTACCATCAGATGTTCAAAGTCTGAAGCCAGACTCTTTGTCCTCCCTCCTCATCAAGCAAAATAATTATCCTTCTGATCTTTCAGACAACTCTTCCACAACAGTAACTTCAGCAGCAGTAATGGCAGCACAGAAGACTTGTTCAGAGACAGTATAGACTCCTGTGATAATGATATCACTGAAAAGGTGAGAATATCTGTGCCCTGTGAGTAATGTACCCAACCAAATCCTGCTGGAGCCCTGCATCAGGGGATGAAGATCTTGCTCAGAATTACCTATGATCTGAAGTAACTTATTCAAAATGTCCTTGATGTTCCATTACTATTACAACTTTGCTTGGCAGTAATGCAAGAAGTGTACAAGCACAGATCTAGGCGTTGTGTTAGGACTTCTTTTTGGTGTATTTGTAGTGATCACCTTCAAGGAATGTGCAGGGTCTGGGGGAACTCAGAACTGTGGAGCTTAGTTTCTCTGCTGGCTTTGCAGCAAAATATGCCCCCTTTTAAAATGGCAGAGTAGCTAAATGCCAGTTAGGAACAGTGAAGGGGTGTTTGACGAGAGATTCAAACTCAGTTTTTTCCGCTTGCCCTTCCAGGTAACTTACCTAGAGAAGAAGGTGACAGAACTGGAGAACGATAGCCTGACAAATGGTGACCTGAAGAGCAAACTGAAACAAGAGAACACACAGCTGGTTCACAGGTAACAAAGCACAGAGCCAGGTCTCTTCACCATGTCAGAGCAAAGCTAGAGCACAGTTGTGGGGAAGGAATATCTCTGCCTGTAGATTATGACCAAGTTTTCTTCCTTAATGCTGGCAGGTGAAATAAGGCTTCATCTGAGAAGTCCAGGTGGAATAGGGCTGCCTTGCTGAATTTTCAGGAAAAAGAGGCCTCCAAACAAGTGTCTGTTTGGATATCTCCAAACAAGAGATGTTAATGACTTGTACTGAGAAAACTCTTCTGCTGTAAGAGAGATTACCCCTGGTGGTTGGGGTTTTTTTTCTTGCATGTAGCAAGAGCAGAAGGCTGTGTCTTAGTCCCAGCTTTTTGAGACTGAAAGAATAGCTTAACCAATAGTACTTAATTCTATGTTTATTAGTAAATATGAGAGATATTGGGAGAGGTTAAATGCCAAGAGAGATGGTGAATTAGAATGAAATAAAGGAGTGGGCAAGAAAGAGAGAGGCAATGTATTTGCACATGTATAAGTACTTCTGAAGCTGTTACTGAAATGAGATCTGATTTCCTTAGAGTTCATGAGCTAGAGGAACTACTGAAAGACCAAGAAACATCAGCAGAACAGACCCTGGAAGAAGAGATAAAGAGACATAGGGAAGCTTACAGCAAGTATGAAAAAGAGAAAGGCACCGAAATTGAACTTCTAAATACAAGGTAACAAACATCTTGGTGCCACCCTGAAGAGGGCACAAGGTCTTCTCTTCCTCACTTTTACTTTGCTTCTAAATGTAGGCTGTTCACCAGCAGACAGTGCACAGATGGTGGCAGGTTGGCAGCTCTGTAGAGTAGCTCTGCAGTCACATGTCTAATGCCCAAAAGCTTGGAGGATGCTTTACAGTAATGCTTTAATCCACGTAGCCCATGTAGACAGCTTAGCTGGATATTTGGCATCGATTCAAGGAGGGAATTGTTCTAGCAAACACTTGTGCCTGCGTTTGTTTTCTCCAGTTTTTTTTTTTTTTTCAGATACCTGCTGTTAGGAGCACAAGAATCTGAGGGTCAGTGGAGTATTCTGGGCCCTAAAAACAAACTAGCAAAGGACTCGTGTTAAAAAGTGCTATGATTAGAAAGATTTTCCCTGTTTGGTCTTTCTATCAAGTGCAAGCAAGATGGCTTTTTAGAGCACCCTGTTTTGCATGTCTGGAGTCTTGAAGAGGTATTTGCTGTAAGATTTTTGTTATTAACACAGGGTTCAGCAACTGGAAGAAGAAAATGGTGATCTGAAAAGCACTGTCACACGGCTGAAATCCCAAACGGAGAGATTAGATGAGGTAACAAAACTCCTGAGTCCTTGAGCAATTTAACAGCAGTTTATGTAAAATCAAACTCTTACAGTTCTTGGCCCAGCTTCTTAAATTTTCCTTCCTTGAAGAAGATTATTAATGGAATTTGAACATTGGTCACCTTTAGAGGCAGGAATGTCCTGAGACACAAGCCAGTTTATGACCAGCTGTGTCTATAGGGTCACACTGTGAACCTGAGGGTGTCCCCTGCACTTGGCAGCCTGTTCTGAAGTTCCCCGTTTGTTCCAGGAGAGGCAGCGCATGTCAGATAGGTTGGAAGACACAAGTCTGCGACTGAAGGATGAGATGGATTTGTACAAGAGGATGATGGACAAGCTGCGGCAGAACAGGCTGGAATTCAACAAGGAGAGGGAAGCCACACAGGAGGTAAGTGTGAAGAGGGATGTAAGACCAGGCAGTCACATCTCACCTGATGAGATGCCTAGCTGAGAAAGAACGGGCAGACAGAATGAACACTGAGAGCACCACATCCAGTGAAGCTATTGCTGGATTGTGGTTCTGTGGGAAGGGTGCCCACAGAGCAATGAATGCTCCAAGAATACTTAATAAGTGGCAATCCCTGACCCAAAGGGTTTATAACTCTTTGAGAAGCATGTGCCCTAACATTTCCTATACTCTGTTTGCAAGGGAAATTATGCTTCTCAGGCATGAAGTTTAGCAGTCAGAACCATTGCCAGCTCTAGAGCAGTTTAGGAGACCTGTGCTTCCAAAGGAGGGTTAGAGGCTGTGTTGTAGGACTGTGGCCTCAGCCAGGCTCGGGGAGTGCTTTTACCTGAGTACAGAGCAGGCTGTTTGCAGGGAGGGCTGCACAGATAGGGCCTGTTTGCTGCCCACAGCTCATCGAAGACCTGCGGAAGGAACTGGAGCACTTGCAGCTGTACAAGCTGGAATGTGAACGTCCTGGACGTGGGAGAAGCTCTTCCTCCAGCCTGAGTGAATTCAATGCCAAAACCAGAGAGGTGGAAATGGAGCATGAAATAAAACGGCTGAAGCAGGTGAGCAGGGAAGGGCCTCTCGATCTGCATCAAACGTAGAGGAATGCCTTGAAAAATGCCAATAACAGCAAGCCCAAGCACTCTGCCTTCAGATTTTGTCTCCCCCTTCTCACAAGCACAAGAGCCATGTTGCATCTGTGCAGAACTTCTTTGCAGTGGTGATGTAAATTATGCCACAGGAAAACTCAGGCAGGGAGGCCTTGTCACTGGAGGCAAGAGTTGCTGTCAGCTTGAAGCCTTGCTGTATGTCATCCCAGCTACCTGTGGTGTTAAAATATCATTTATTTTTTAATGAAACCTTGTAGGAAGAACTTAAAAAGCAATGTCTTTTCATCCTTAAACAGGAGAATCAGAAACTTCGTGACCAAAATGATGATCTTAATGGACAGATTCTGAGTCTTAGTCTTTATGAAGCTAAAAACCTCTTTGCAACTCAAACAAAAGCCCAGTCATTGGCTGCTGAAATCGATTCTGCATCGAGAGATGAGGTAATGTGCTTTTCTAGTCAGGTACTACATCCAAAAATATGCAATTTTCAATGTAATTAACTGTCAAGGTTGAACTGTCTGAAGTTGACAAATGAACAACAGAAAATTGTGCTTTGCTAGGAGTTCAAGGGTGTTAGAAGATTGTCTTAAATCTAACACTGTTTTGGTATCCTTATATTATAACTCTCCCATTTTTCTCTCCAAAAAATTGGAGTTATTAGAATCTCAGTGAACTGTTTTACAGTTCTAACATCTTGTGTCTTGCAGAGTAATGTGATAGTATGACATTAATTTCATACAAAAATGGCCATTGCTAGTTACTTTAATTTTTACTTTCTGTTCTAGATTTAGTTCTAAGTTACTTCAGTAACAAGCTCTCACTTAGATATATATTTGAGCTATATATTCCCTGTAGCAGAGCTGAGTTCTTGGCGAAAGTAACTTGTGTGCAAATAATAACTTGGTAATGCTTTGAAAGATATTTTGGGAGACCCATTTGTGTGTGAGCTGAGTCCAGCTGGTGTAGCTTCCTTTGAGCTCCAGGACAGATTGTGAGATCAGGCCAATGGATACATGAGAGCTCCCAGGGAAGAAGACAGGTTAGTGTTGAAGGAGATAAAAGGAGTTGTTTGTCCTTGATGCTCTATCTCTTCCAGACAGAACTTCCCATTCCTTCATCAAGAAAAGTCCTGAGACAGAAAAGTCCTTTTTATCCACTCTGTACTGGACTGACCTGTCAGCCTTAGCTCTTGGGCAGGCCCTTGAAGTGAAGGCCCTTGAATTACACTTGAGAACTTAATTTCTTGCTGAACCAGAGCACTGTGAAGACAGGCTGTTTAATTGTTGGTCTCTAAGTAGGTAAAAGCAAACTGCCTTTTGCTGTTGCCAAGAAAAATCTAACTTTCTCCCTCTCAATCTCGTGGCTCTGGCTCATGCAAGGAATATCCAGCACTCCCCCTTTAAAGGAGGCAAGTGCCTGAAAGCTGTGGCCCAGACTTAGTAAAACCTCACTGACACTGAGCCATGCCGTAAATCAAATCTCTCCTGATGGGAGAGGGTGTTTTAAAAGTCCTTGCAATGGAGGCTTTCCTGGAGTTTCACTGCTGCTAGATAGCGGTTTATTAAGTCTTACCAGAGAAACAGAGTCACTAGCGTGACCCAGGCATAACACAGAGCAGAGAATGCAGGAGAAAAGTCTAATTATCAAGATTTACACAGCCTTTTAAAGATAATTTAACCAATGGTTACTAAAAATGTGTATTATTTTCACTTTCCTACCAATTATTCAGTAACATGGCCAGGAACTGCGGAATTTTTTGTCCAATCATCCCAAATTACTTTTACTGCAGAATATGGAGTAGTAGAAGAAGAAGAAGGTTTGGAGAACAACAACAATCCTCCATTTTGATGTTTTTTGCTCTTACCTATTTACTACAAAGAGAAGCCTAAAACCTCTAAATTTTTCACCCTGTGACAATCTTACATAGTAGTCTATCACCTAATTCACACCATTGTATTTTCTAGTTCTTGTCTGATCATAGGCAGTTTTTCCAAGGTTGAAGGTCAAAACAGTGTTGTTCAGGGGGGTAAAAACCCTTCAAAACAGTCAGAGAAATATTCTCGGCCCTCTGGGTTCCTACACCTCCCAGACCTGCACAAACTGTTCCCATTGTGCCATTTTTCGTGTGTGATCAAAACAAAGGTAAGAATCTGAAGATTCGAGGTGGGACTTCTGTGAAGTCTTATGAAAATGGACAGGCAAATGACATGAGCTTTAGGAGGACATGGGGCTCTGATGCTCCTTGGCAGTTTTGTCAGATTGGCATTAAACATTCAGAGATAAAAAGCAAAGCAGTCTTCATCTTTGGAGAGGTTGAGGCGCCTTTTATAGCCCAAAAATGTGGTGAAACACATCTATTTAATATAGAACATAGAATAGCAAGGGAGTTGTTCTTGTGGAGTATGTAGCAGTTGTTTTGGGGTTTTTTTGAGAGAGACTATGCATGTGATCCAGAGGAAGCACATATTTTTCCTGGTGCAAAACACTGAAATACTTGTTCTGTTCAGCAGCCTTTCATGCAAACACCTTTAGATTTCAGTAGTTACGAAAAAAAATTGAGTATCATGAAGCTCTTGCTCTGAGATGAAGCAATTCATCCATAGTATGGATACAGGATGGATTGATTGGCAGGTTAGATGGGTAACTTGTTTCAAATGACCTGCTGGAAGATCCCTGGAGATAACTGTTCACGACCTTCTTTGATAGCAAAGATCTGTAACATACAGATTGTTACTAATATGTATACAGGGAGGAGCTTGAGTTAGAAAACCTGTCACAAAAGGAATTGGTGATCCTGAGCAGGCACTGGTCTCTCTCCTGTCTCAATTTCATGCTATTATATAAACTATGGAGAATATTTCAGGAGTAACTTGGAAATGTTGTGTTTTAGCTCATGGAAGCCCTCAAAGAACAGGAAGAGATAAATTACAGATTGCGACAGTACATGGACAAGATAATTCTGGCAATCCTTGACCACAATCCGTCTATCTTGGAAATAAAGAATTGAAAAGAATATGAGAAGAAAAAGCAGCAACTGCCTGATATTTCTGCACATGCCACTGGATCTAAGCAGCACTCTGATACTGTAAATGAATCTATAAATATATATATACACTAGGTGTGAGTGTGGGTGCGCGGGTGTGTTTATATGATGTTTGGTACACTGTTATTTGTCATTGAATTGGCTTGGTTAGACTTTTTCCATGCACTTTCAATACCTGTGATGAGATGGATACTGTATATTAATGTAATAACAATATAACTGGATCATGCTGTTTTAGATACAGGACAAAATTACTCTACCTCTAGTTGTAAAGGTAAAAAAAAGACAATGGAAACATATGGATGTGGCCCTAACTTTAGGAGCAAGAATTTTTTTCTTCGTTCTTCCAGGAATTTGGGTACCACAAACCAATTGACATACCCAGGTTCAGTTCCTGACTGGTGCTGACTGTGTAATTTCCTATTTGATTTATTTTTAGTACTTAAACCACACATCAGATTAAGAAAACAAAAAAACCCAAAAACACAACAAAAGCCAAACTTGGGGAAAAGATACAAAGTAAACGGGAAGAAGAGTAAGATATTGCAGAACTTTTGCTATTTGTGAAAAATCACCATCCACTTGTTTGCCACTGTCAGCACAAAGTGGTTTTGATATAAGATCACTTTGGAGTCTGCTTTGGGATGCTCTGAGCCTGCTCTTTAACATGTGTACATGTGTGGTTTTTACACCGTGGTCCCTGTAGCATTGAGGCAAAGAGCTTTTCATATCTGTTCCCCTATTTTCAGGGGTATAGCGTGGGCCATTAAGATGAATTCTGGGATCCTGCCCCATCCCCTCACCCTGGTTTTAAAGATTTCACTGAAGGAACACATTCCAGTTTTTACCAAAAAAAAGAAACAGAGCAGCAACAACAAAAAAATTTGCATGAAATATCTCACTTCAGGGGGAGGAGGAGGACCAGCCCATGACATTATGTGCTGAGTTGCTTTCCCACCTCAGACAGCAACACTCCTTAGAGAATGGAATTTTTTGGGCAGGCTGTGCAGAGAAACGACTGGTTCCTGGCACAGCAGTGGAAGACAGTCTGGTATGGAGTGGCTTTTACCTATAGGGCAGGAAAAAGAAAAAGAGCTTGGTCTTGCAGGAGTTGCCAGTCCAGACTGAGCGCACACTTGCATATCTAAAGCTCTGAGTAGGGAATACATCCTGATTTAGATGAGCAACTGTGCAGGTGCTTAACTTTTTAAGTGTGTGCTGCAACTGCTCATGGAAGTCAGTGGGAGAGAACATTAAGCTTTAAAGTTGAGCATATGCTTAAATGCTGCCTTAAATAGGGATGACTTCAACATGTGCCTGTGTTCTCCAGAGCTGGATCTATACTGTAGGCCTAGGACCTTTTTAATTAATAATGCAGCTTATATAAGGAGCTTATGGAATTGATTGGGTAGTTGAATGCTAAAAACAAATTTTATTCCATGCACTTTTTTTAAAAGTTTCACACTTTTGATTCACACCAACTGGCACAGAAAAATAGGCTCAAGTATCTGGCTTTCCCCAATGCATAGAGATGTTTGCTCTATTGAATACACGCCCCAGAGGAATGTTACACTAGCAATGCCTGTGCTTTTCTGTGTATTTCTTGCTGTTGGCAGTGTCTTGCCCCTAGTATTCTCTTGATGTATCTTGGTGTGTATATGTGATGCATTTTTCCTGAATTTGAATACATAAAACTGTATTCAGTTATGGATGTAAATATATATATTCTTTTTTTCTGCAATCTCTGTGCTCTTGCCTTCAGTGATGTGTTACTGGAGTGATGGGAAGCAGGGGACGTACTGAAATCAGGCTTTCTTGAAGGCAAGAAAATAAAAACAGTTTGTTTCTATGTATCTGCATTAGGCAGGTGTAAAGTAAGTGGAAAGAGAGAGGTACCAGAGGAATAACAACACCCCAGTGCACAAAGGTCTGCAGTGCTCTGCGGAGGGGAAATGGGACAGTCTGGTTCAAACAGGGCTGGGTTCCCGAGGCTCTGCGGTAATCTGGAGGAAAGGATTTAAAGCCTCCTTTGCCACCTGGGAATGGTGTAAGATGTAACATTGCAGCAGCTTCTGTTTGTATAGAAGTAGGTGGAACCCATGGAAATCCCACGCATCTGCCTTTCCGACCTGCTGCTTCTGGATGTGCCACCCAGAAGTTGGGAGAGGAACAGTTCAGCCAGCTCAGTGCTTCCTGCCTGCAGGACTCCTCACTTACACTTTAGTGATGTCATTTCCCTCTGCCTGGTGCTGTCTGTGGGTTGTGCCAGGGACTTCACTCTCTTTATAGGCCACCGAGAACTCTTCCACACTGTCGGGGGACTGTTGCTAACCTGCTGTGACAAGCACGGCTGGGTGACCCAGCAGCCCTGCTGCTAGAGCTGACCGTGTTTGGGAAGTTGCACTGCTGTCCTGCTCTCGTGCAGTGCATTTTAATAAGAAATGTTGCAGCTTAGACTGGTGACCGAATGTTTTCCCCTAATTATTTTTAAGTAAACTGGACTCGGGTTCAAAATTTTAATGATCTAAAGCCCATTCCCATTAGGGCGGAGGACTGCTTCACTGAAAGCAAAGCCCATGGATTTGAACAGAAGACATGACTATAGTGATAGCCAAGTTTTTGTGCAGATAATTATATGTAGGAGGTGAACAGTCACTAGTAGTGACAAATAGTCACTGAATCTGGCTGAAATCCTGAAAGCAGTATTCTAGCCAAGGGTACCCAGCAGTGGAAGTTTCTTAAAACTTGCAGGACTTCTTGTTCAGCTCTGTACCCAACTGTGTTAGTATTTAGAAGCTCTTCCTTGCTCCAGTGTTTGCATTTGAAGAGATGTCTTACCACCATGTTGGTGGTGGTTTTAGCTGTGTTTTTCTTCTGCTCCTGTGGGGCCCTCGGTGTGGTACTGCTATCTGTTACTGTGGAAATCATATCCAGATACTTGCTATGTTTGACAAATAATGTGAGTTGGAGGTGGGAGGGGCATTTCACTGGCAGATATATTTTCCTCTAAGGTATCCACCTCTAAAAATACTAATTAGCAATTGCATTCTTAGACTGAGTAGCTACAGATACTAGACCAACTTGTCTTGCAGCTCAAGCCCTGGAGAACCCTTTTATCCCAGAAAAGAAGTCATCATGTTTTATGACATGCAGGTAACTTGGTAATAAAGGATCACTTGATGGCTCACTGGGGCAGGGAGAAGAGTAATCTGATACCAGTGTTGCAGAGAGTGCATATTTCGATCAAGTATCAGACACTGTGGCAGAACAGACAGGAGATGTTGCAAATAGGGAGGCAATAATTTTGGTGTCTGTTCTCTGATAAATTTCTTACTTCTTTGCTGTGGACATCCTTTATGTTCTCAGGCTGGCCAGGAAAGTACAGCCTGCCTCAGTCAGTGTTACTGTTGGTGGAACAAGGGCCTCCCTTCCCCGGGTGAATAACTTCAGACACAGAAATGTAGTATCATCTCCTTCTAGCAATACACAAATGCTGTAAACATTCCTGTGTCAACCCATGGTTCTATTTAACCCTTGGGGATGCAAACATAATCCCAGGTACTGTATCTTGATGTCTTCCTTGGTTCATTTGACCTTAGATTCTGAAAAGCTAAATGATATTCTGGTCAAACCTGTTGCAAACCCCTACAGGTATTTCTGTACAGTGAAAAAAAATTACTGCTTTTTGGCTAGAAGCTGCCCTTGGTCAGGCCAGTCCCACACAAGGTACTGCAGAAAAATTACCTGTTTCAAAGCTTGCATTTAAAGATTACCTGAAATGTAGTCTCTCAAGATTTTTCTGGTATTGTCTGCTTCCCTCCATACTTCAGTCTTCAGCTGCTGCCTAGTTCTGATTTCAGTGATGCTGATTCAAAACTGCTTTGACATCAAAACAAGATTTTTCAGCTCTTTTAATAGCTTTGATTTAAGACTGAAGCTGTTTGAGAATTTGTCTTGTTTTGAAGTGCAACATTGACAAACTGTAACCATCCCATCTATTTTAAAAGAATTTTTAATATGAAAATATGTTGCAAGTTTCCAAAAGCCCAACATCCAATGCACTTTTGTTGCCAACTTTTCTTTCATGGTCTTTGGGAAAAATTCGGATATTTCTCAGCCAGCTTTATACGGAGTTGAACACAGCATTATTATTCTCAAAGATATGTATCAACAAATATTTTGCTGTCTGAGTGCAACAATACTCCATTTACTTTGGTAGAACTGCACTGCTCTCCAGAGAGGATCTAGACCCTACAGTATTTAGGCTCCCTAATCTGGTTTGTAAATGAGGGCTTGGAAGCTGATATATAAACACACATTGTGGGCTGCTACATGAAGCACTGCTCAGTGGTCTGTGGATCGTAGTACCCATGACATGTGACGAGTCTAAGAACTAGAATTTACGAATAAAAGAATGCTTTTTTTACATTCTTTAATGGCAGTAAATATACAGTGGTTTTCTCTTAAAACACATACTGTACAGTGTGGTCTGAGGGATTTTTTTTCCAAGGAAGGAAGGAAGTAGCAGCTGATCAAACACTTGCCAAATCAGTGGCTTGGCTTATACTGATTGAAGTGAAAACTTGACTCAGACTTTAACTGAGCAGTTTCTGGTGTAAGTAGCAATGCTCGTATTCTTGTCAAGTCATTTGTTACTCAAGAAACATTGTCAAGAAGTCATGACAGGTGATGTAACACAGCTGGTTGGTTCTAAAGGACATAGTTCCACAGTTCTGACAGTTTGTTCCTTTGCATCTCAGTATTTTTGAATTCAAAATATTGATCTTAGGAGCAGTTTGCTGTTGAAGCATGCATGGGTTTCTACTTAGTGAAACTCTGCATGTACCTTTAGAGCTTGATAAGGATTGCAGTTGCTGTTGGGTCTGAATCCTGTTATCTTGCATAATGCACTGGGAGTTGCTCTGATGTACAAGAGAGTTGTGTCTTTCTGGGACTCTTCATCAGTGTTCTGTTGACATTTACACTCTTGGTCTTGTCCCCAGCCACTGTCAGGTGTCTATGTGCCTTGGGGCAGCACTTTGAGCAGATGGGAGGGACAAATTCAATATTCTTGGCTTCAGTGCAACTTTAGCTGCCAAGGCAAGAATTTCAGTCCTGTCTTTACACCAGGCCAGTCCTGTCCTTCCCTTTTTTGTGGTCATAAAAACTGGTTGTGTCCCCTGTGCATGACAAAATCTTGTAGCTGATTCTCATGGTTTACAAGCAGGTGGGGTGAGTAAACCTGAAGGCGATCCAGGTGAGGGATCCCTGGGATGTGCCTCAGTTCTGTACAGGTGTCCCACTGCACACTCTACTGACACACTCTGGGAGGCTCAGCCCTGCAGCTCAGCATGGCCAGTACATCTCAGAGGTCATGGCAGCAGCCTGTGAGGATCTGCAGGCAAAATCTGCAGGCAGGACCACGCTACCATAGTTTGCCACAGTGTGGAGCCAGCTGACAGAGCTGGTGGTGTTCTCTAAACCCTGGGTTTCAGCTTGCTTTAGTCTCCAGGTTTTGTTCAACTGCAAGAGTAGTACTTGGTCAAACATACAGTTAGAGAGATTACTTTTTACTTAAACTTTAAGCCTAAAGAAAACATTAACAAACATGGGCTTCTGCAGTGTAATTTGGACACCTACCGCTGGAATGGAGGTGCTGTGAGTGGAGAAGCTGTGACACCTGAGCTGTCAGCTTTGCTGGGCAGTGACACCCTGGAAACCCCTCAGAGCCGCTGTGCCCCAGTGAGGGGTGGCAGGTGACTGTTCTGGGGGACACACAGTCACTGTGCAGATGGTGAGGGGGGCTGCAGACACTCTTCCACCCAGTGATGATCTTACACTCCCCACCATCAGCCTTGTTTTATTTACTACCTTATCCGTAGCTAAATTATTCTGGCTTTGGAGAAGGGACATCAGAAGGGGAAGCAAGAATTTAGTATCCTGTGAACACTTCAGTATGCTACAGGGCAGTAAATGTTGCACTGATATATGTTTAAATACTGAGACTTTTTGAGAATTACTGTAAAATCAGTTGTGAGAGCCATTTGTTTTTCTCTGTTGCACAGACTAGTCACGTTTTTTGCATGGTTACATATTTTAGTACTTGTGCCTTTTACTTCTCTGTTGTAAGGATACGTTTTATTTTCACATTTTATCATCTGGTTTTTGGACACTTTTTATATACACTTCCTTGATCATCTGGTTTCTTGTAATGTATATGTGTATATATAAAATAGATCAGATTTGTATTCATGTGCCTCTGAGATGTAAAAAATACTCATTTTGTACAGGTTTTTTTAGAAGCACTAGGTCATGGTCTAAATTACATAGCAAATGAAATTTAACATAATTAGCAGTTCTTTGTCTTCTTTTAGGAATGTTGTGTCAGATGGTTGGTCTCTTGTAAGGCAGTATCACACACACTGCAGATTTATTATTTTAGTATCATTATGAGACCAATTCTATCCACTTGTTGGCTTCAGTTAATTCAAAATAATAAAACAATTAAATGTTACAGTCATGACTCGGTGGTTATAGTTTTTATTTCCATTAAAGCAAATTTGCTTCTTTTTGTACTTGAAATGGACACCAGACCGAAACCTCATTTGAACACATTGCCCCTTTCAGGTTAACTTCCATTCTGGGATTATTTTTGTGGGATCGGGCAAGTGATTTACTTTGCCCATTAAAATGGAAAGAGAAATAGCATTACCACTTCATAGACTCTCCATCTTAGAGTGCCTAAAATGCTTTAGTTACTCCTTCGCTTCCTTCCCTGGCTTCTCTGGTAGCGTTTTCTAAGGACAGACCCTGGATCTGCATGACTAGAGATCTTCCTCTTGCAGATGTGAGAGATTGGGTGTCTTGCCCTTCACATTTTCGCAAATGCTGAATAAACTCCTTCCCTTGGGGTTTGTAGCACAGCACTCTCCCGCAGGATTTGGGAAGCTGTGTAGATGCATTGTGAGCCTGGACATCTGCAACTCTGGCAACCAGGGACCTGGTTCTAGAAGTGTCCTCACCTCCCTCCAGCCTCTTCTCAAGCTGGTGGTTTCATTTCTGGAGTGTTGACCCTGCTCATCTGGCGAGATCCTTAAAATTGTTCTCTCTCTCACACCTTGTGGTTTATCAATACCCCACTCACCAGCACCCAGACACAGTGAGATAATAAACTGTGGTAAGTCTCAAGGAAGAAATCATCAATATCCCCTAAATCTTCCAAAAAACAAAGTTTTGATCTATAAAAGAGTATGTTCAACTCTCACAAGGCAGAGTAAATAAATAAAATTATTCTTACTGAATTTGGCACCCATTTCACTGAATATAAAGCTACCTTAGAAGCAAGGAGGTGGCTTTATTTTTTATTTCAAAGGCTGCTTGGTATGAAAATGAGCAAAGTTCACTTGCTCCTTTGTTACTAAAAAAAGCAGCCAGCAGAAGTGGCATATGACTATTTTTAATCTCACTCTGTAATTTATAACACCAGTGAAGTGATGTCAGTACTGTTGCACTGTGCCATTACACTATTTTCTCTGTATTTTTTTGAAATACTTTCTGAGGACAATAAAGCTGTCCTTGCTGATGTGAATCTTTCAGGTAGCTGTAATGTACAATCAGATATGTAAATATTATTTGCTTTCCCTGCATGACTAAAATGTTGTCTGTGGTGGGTGACTGATTCAATGTCCCTTCTTACCTTCCTCCCTGGTCCACCTCTATTTCTGTGCTTCATTTAAAGAAGGATTGCCCAGATCTGTTCTCACCTGCCCAAACACCAGCTTCATTAACTTTGGATTAGTTACACAAATGGCACCAGGGAAGGAGTTTGCTCAGTACATGCCTTACCTGACACCCTTAGCTGTGTTAAACTTCCAAGCAAGCCAAAGCTTCACAGGACCAACCTATTAATCTCTCTACCCATAGTGCTGCCCTTCTCAATTGATGGGAACTCCCGGTGGGAGCTGTTTGCCTCTGGCTCCAGCTTTTTAATGTGACTTAAATATAATTATTTACTGACCCATGTAGCTAATGAGCACGTGCTGTGGCTCCTTGCTTGAGGAACAGTGAGCTGTTTGTGGGGAGGGCACAGCCTGGAGCTGTGTGTTGTGGGGATCTGGTGCAGGGCACAGTCTGGCCTGGCATGGCAAGCAGTGACCACCTCAGGGCATATGCTGAGGGGAGTTTCACTTAAACCAAAGGCAACAGCTTCCCCGGGAGAGTCCTGAGGGAGAACTCTGCCATGGGCGGCTCCTAGGAGAGGCTGAGGCTCCCGGGTGTACCTGGAAGGGCCATCCTGGGAGCAGCACCGCAAGGTTTGTCCATGAGGGACTAGGACAGTGCTGGGACACCTCTGGCTGCGACTGGAAGCCGGGACCTGTCATGGGTGCCATGTGTGCAGACCAGAGGAGACCCTCAGCCTGATGTGGGCTCAGGCCCACACATCCCCATGGCTGGCAGAACAGGCTCTGCATGAGGCACGATGGTGGAGGACACACCCAGGGCCTGCAAGACCGACAGTCTAGGGTAACTTGCTTTTAATCTCCTGTTTGAGCCACCAGGCCTGCTGTCCTCTTCTCTGGGCTGTATTTTAACTGCTGGAGTCAAGAATAACAAGTGAGGAGCAGCTTGAGGTTCCAGGCTGCTTTTTGCAAGATCTGTGTGAAGTGAGGGGAGCACGCTGTGGCCAGGTCCCCTCAGGGGCAGCTGGTCCTGAGATGGTGTCTGTACAGGGCACATTGCCCAAAAGAGGGGCCCATTGCTTTGGGAAAACGCTGCTGACAGAGGGGCAGACACTGTCAGCCCAGAGAATGCTGGGTGCTCCTTACTTGGGAAAAACTGAGCCTTTTTGTTATGTGTTGGGGACACGCCAGGATGAGGCGTCCCCTCAAGCAGCCCACTGCAGTTCCCTGCCCTGTCCTACCTCCCCAGCAGCATCTCAGATGAAACCATCAGGGCTGGCCTGGGAATGCCAGCAAAGCCCAGCCTGACGTAGCCACAGGGTGCAGGTGGCTCAGGGATGTGTTTCCACAGTGGGTTTGAAGTTTAACTCCTGAAAAGCTGCTGCTCCCACCCCCAACGTGCACCTCAGGTGACACTCCTGTGCTTGGGTGTTGGAGGTTAAGAGTTTTTCCTTTTGTTCTTTTTCTTAGGGAATTTTCTTCCATTTTGTTGCTAAGAGACAATAACGACCGGGTACTTAAGAGAGACAAAAGAAGTTTCCCCGGGAAGGGAGAGGTTGGCTACTGTCTTGTCTTAGGGTTTCTAGTGGAGGGGCAGAGATACCGAGAGAATTGGGGCTGGGAGGAAGGGGGCTGGGGCAGCTGCTAGTTCTCTTGCTCTCGGCTTGGGAGGAGGACGGGGAGTTACTGCTTTCTGGGCGGGACGGGGGGGGAACTGCTGCCGCTGCCTGGGGCCAGCCCAGTCCTGCTTCTTCTGCAGTGGGTGAGCCTTTGCTCGTGAGAGCAGCCACTGAAGTGGGACCTTATTAACACCCTACCTCACTTAAAAAAGGACTTTCGCCATCTGTTCCAGTGCTTCAGGGGAAAAGCCCGAGATCCCCCAGCCCCCTCGCCCTCCAAGGGAGCCTCTCCCTGCCGTGTTCAGGAGCCAGGCAGCCGTTCCCCAGCCCGGCCATTCCTTTGCCACTGCGCCGGGTTTTTTGCTACGCTGTAACTCGCACCTGCCGGGACGCCCCACGGTTCCAGCTACAGCTGCAGAGTTTCTGATACATCTCATCTACCACTCCGAGACTTTGCTCATCCCTGCCTTCCCAGCTCGCTGCTCCGAGGTTCCTGCTACAGCTCCTTTTGCTATGCAGAGGGGCGCCGGGATCGGCTGCTCCTGGGGGTTTGTAAAGGCAGCCCCTTCTCCGTCCCATCTGCGGCTGCGCCGCCATCACCGTGTGGAGGGGGACGGCTGAAACCCGCGCCACAGCGCCCCCTGCAGGCGCGGGGGAACCATCGCACCCGCCCTGCCCGACCGGGAGCCAGCAGCGCCCCTGCCGGCCGGGAGCGGAACTGCACCGCCGGGGAAGGTGCTCCCCGAGCGGGAGCAGGCCGTTCACTGGGGTTTCTGGTCGGTTGGTTTGTTGTCGCTGCCGCTGTACATACACATTCTAGAAAAGAACTGTTCTTGCTTTTCCCATCTCTTTGCCTGAAAGCCCCCTAATTTCAATATTATAATAATTTGAAGGGAAGGGGGTCATATTCTCCATTCCAACAGAGGTTCCCATCTTCCTTGGCAGACACCTGTCTTTCAAACCAAGACATTGGGATAACAAAATGTGACCATTTTGCACCTGTGTGAAAGATAGTGAAGGGTGTAAAGCCAGGGAACCAAGCCTGTGGCGTATTATTTAAAATACAAAGCAGAGTCTAAGGTGTTAAGATCTCTGCCTTCAGCTGGGCTTGGAGCAAGGCAGAAAGGGAAAGGGAATTTTGAAAAGACTTCACTAATCAGTTCAAGCCTTGCAGGGCAAATTTCCTCCTTTAAAAAATTTTTTTATGGTCTTCAAGTGATCATACTGTACCAAACAGCTTTCATTTGACTGACAGTAGTCTCTAAACCTGGTGTATGTCTTTTACAGTATCATCCCATGAGGCTGTGAGGCAGCTTTTCTCACAGTGGGTACAGATATTCGGGGGATATTCAGGGAATCAGAGCAAAGATACTGTATGAATAATCCATGCAGCAATGTACCTGTGTGTTATCTTCTCAGGCTTCTCTGTTCCCAGATCCCTCCCAGCAATGAGATGTTGGATATTCAGATTTATAACAGCAGGCTCAAAGAAAACTCCCTACTGTGTATGCTAAACCACTTCACCAGAGAGGCACGGAGCAGTTTTGTTCCCAAATCTCAGCAGCTCAGGATAATGTGCTGTACTACTGACCTACTTGCAGAGCAGTTACTCACTGGTACATGAGAAAGACGCAGTGGGAAAGCAAATCGCCTGTTACTCTGGGGGCAGGAATCATCAACACTACGTATCACAAAGTCTGTAATAGTTTCTAGCAAATTATGCTGTTCTTACTGGGCTGGGGAGACCCAAGACCCTTGGGTCATTTTGCAACCAGGAATTAAAGCTCAGAACTCCTGGGAGGTGATTGTTGCCTTGCTCTGATCTTTTGTGGGGGGAAAGTGGGTTTGGAGCCAGAGAGAGGCTAAATGGGGTAGAGTAGGAAACATTGCAGGAGTTCTGACTCCTGAGAACTTGGGCAGTGACAAGGAGAGCTGTTACAAAGAGGAAATGCATCCCATGGGAGTCAACTCCTGTAGTCTGACAGCAGGCTCTGATCTCCTCAGGTTGTCTTGGCTGACACGTTTTCTTCAGCATAGCAGTCTCAAAGCCATGACTTTGATTGTTTTCCCTTGCTCTGTTCACTGGTCTTGATGGCCCATGTTTCTACATTGTCCCGACTCTGATGGCAGACTGGGATCTGGGATGTGTCACTCCACTCTAAATGTCTTTTAATACATGCAATGCAGCAGGGACTCTCCTAGCTTGCATAACTCAGAATGAAATTTGTCCTTAGAGCCAACTGCTTTTTGGATGCAAATAGAGGATAGAGCATATGACCAGTAAATTGAAGACTGTCCCAGTTGTATAACCATAACTATTTGGGTTAATGGTGATTTTAAAACGACTTTGCAATGATAGTATGTCAGCATGTCCTCTGGCATGGTGCTTAAATCCGAATTTCCCTTACACTGAGATCTTTGTGCCTTAGCAGATGGACGATGCAGTTTGTATTTTGATGTGATAGTGTGTAACAGGGATTGTGACTCAAGTACAGACTGTTGCTGAACAGACAGAGAAGAGCTGGGCTGTGGCACCAACAGAAGTAATAGAACTCAGAGGCTGAAAGGCTGCAGTCGCTCTCTCCCTGTTATACTGGAGCAAATTGCTGGTTGTGCTTTGTGAAACGCTGTATCTCTTGGCCACCCTGTGGCTTTTCTTAACGTGCTGAGGCTTTTATTTAAAACCTGAGCGGTCACCGGGCAGGGCTGCTGTCAGCCCTTCAGGAATCCTCTGGTCAGACTGAGCATTTGTCCAGCGTGACAGAGAAATAACCCCTGACCAAGCCTGTCCTTTAGCTCTGGCTGTGCACAGCAATGAATGGGGGGATGCCCTGAAGAAAAGCAGCAGCAGCAGAGGGGTTTGCTTTTGTTCTTGGAAATACTGTGTAAATATGGATTGAAGGTGCAGCCCCGAAGCCCCCTCTCAATGGCCCCATTCCAGGGAGCAGCAGGGCTGGGCTGTGGGCACAGAGGAACTTCCCTGCAACAGAAAACAGCCGGGCTCTTCCCATGACTCTGCCAGAGCTGGGGACGGAAGAGGAGCCTTGCCAGGGCTGTCCTGTGCAGAGGGATGTGGTTCAACATTCGCTGCCTGAAATGTAAAGTCCTGGGCCACAGAGAGTGCAGGACGTGGCTGAAAAACAGCTGCAAGTACTGCAACCCCAACAGCTCCTGCCATCCTGCTGGTTTTGGGCTCTGAATATCACTGAGATGCTGACTTCCCAAATGACTGTAGCCTCAAAAAGTAAACCTTACATTTTTGGGGTAGATTTGGTGCAGTATTTGTATGAAGACCTAAAAATGGGACCCTCAGGAAAGCAACTGTTCCTCTCTGGAATGAGTTGATCAGGCTTCACCTGGTTGGTTTATTTGAGCAAGGAGCACACTGCGAATGCAGGATGCATTCCTGTAATAAAGGTTGTGTAACTCAGATCTGATTCGACAGACAGTGGGGCTTGGTTACAAATTCATAGCATAAAGTAAAAATAGTGATTCTATTATGTCAGATTGGTTCTAACTGTGCCTGGATTTTTTTGCATTTTTTTTGTTTGGTTTGGCTTGTAGTTTTCAGGAGGAGTATGTAAGCCAGAAAAATACCAGATTACTTTCTGCTGCCCAGCATTGGTTGAAAACTAGAAAGCAGGATGAAAAATTTCAATGCAAAGCTAAATAATGGTTCAGAACCACAACCTTTAAATTCTTCCCTCCTGCCCTACAGCTAATGGTGATAAAAATGAGAGCTGATCCATTTCTTGGGTTTTAACCAAGCATTAGCCATAAGACTAAACATTTGGTAGCTGGAAACCCAAAGGAGGAAATATTAATGATGGAGTATTGTATTTATGATTTATGCTACTGTGATTTGACTATGGAAACAGAACATAATGGGTTTGATGTAAAACGTGAAAATTCAGTTTGAATATCCGGAAACACAGACTGCCTGATACTGTCCCAAGGGAAGGGGTGGAAACGCCGCTGTTTGGCTCTCAGGGAGACAGGAGGCAGCGGGTGGCGATGCCGGAATGGAACTGCGCCGTGCCGGGACAGTCCCCGCCGTCCCCCGGTGTGCCCTAGGAGATGTGATCCACCGGGCCGGTGCGGCTCGGCGGGAGCGAGCAGGGCTGGCTCCTGCCCCGGGGGATCCTGCCCAGGGAGCAGGTGCCGGAGCATTGCCGAGCGACAGGGCTGGAGGTGTGAGCCTGGCAGGACTTCTCTCATTCCGAGCAGCTGCTGTTTGTTTCCTGAGGCAGCCCTGTGATTTCGCAGTGATGCACCGCGTTCCTCTGCCCTGAGAAACACCGAGAGGAAGGGAAGCAGAGCTTCACCAGGAAGCCCGCTGTGTCGCAGGAGCGGCGCTCGGGGCCACCGGGGACACGACGCGGGTGGCGGCAGCGGGAAGAGCTTTCCGAGGAGTGCCGCTGCAGGGACGCGGGGCAGAGGCCGCCCGCGCTCCCGTTCCCGGCGCTCCGCCCCGCGTCCTCACCTGCCCGCGGGAGCCCCCGCACGGCGCAGCCGCTCCGCCCCGCCTCGTTCCGTCCCGCCCCGATCCGACCGCCCTGTCCCGCCCCGTCCCGCCGCCGGCAGCGCCCCGGGCCGCCCTCCCGGCCGGGCCTGTCCCTGTCCCTGGCCCGGCCCGGCCCGGCCCGCCCGCGCCGCTCGCTGCCTTCCACTGGCGGCGCGCAAAGGCAGCCAGCCCGTCGGGCGCGGTGGCCAAGTGGTAAGGCGTCGGTCTCGTAAACCGAAGATCGCGGGTTCGAACCCCGTCCGTGCCTGCCGAGGCAGCGCGGTGCGCTGGCAGCCCCACCGCGGGGAGGCCGCGGACGCCGCCTCGTTTGCGGCTCATTTTTGCTGGTGGAGTCGGGGATGCGGCCCCAGAACCCCGCTGGAGAGCGCGGGTCACGGGGAAAGATTCCCCGTGCGGCCGGCCGGGTGTCCCCGGCTCCCGCGTGTCTGTGCCGCCGAACGCGTTGGAAGCCCGCGGGTGGCATCGGTGTAGCCTGTGAGTGAGCATCCCCCGAGCGCCGGTCCCGGTGTTCCCCAGCACCACGGGATTGCAGAGGACACTTCTCGGCGTTTTGCCTCAGGACCCGTGTCCTGAACGGGCTGAATCACAGCCAAAGCTGGTATTTGCGCTGTGATGCTGCAGGGGAAGTGTTGGGTGCGCTCGGGTGTGAGGAATCTTCTTGCTGGTGCTTTCTCCACAGGTGCTGGGTTTGATGTACTTCTCACAGATAGACAGGCCGAATCCTGCAATAAGCAAATGCAGCTGTGAAAAGCTTAATGCAGTTAAAATCATAGAATTGGTAAGGTTGGACAAGCCCTGTAAGATCATAGAGTCCAACCATTAACCCAGCGCTGCCATGTTCACTGCTAAACTATGTCCTCAAGTGCCACATCCACATTTTTTAATGCTTTCAGAGATGGTGATTCCACCACTTTTCAGGGCAGCCTGTTCCAATGTCTGACCACCCTTTCCGTGAGATTGTACCATTTGCACAAGAATGGACCCTGATTGCTTGCTTCTTAATCTATCGGTCTGTGCAAAGCATGACACACATGCGAGGGCATTTCTTCTGCCTCTGTGTAACATCACTTCGGTTATTGCTACTTTCAGACAGCTTAAAATATGTAAAGAGCAGAGTCACTGTATTGCAAAATCAGGAATAGCCAGCTATCTGGGCAGAGCAGAGGAGCCTCTTCCAAACAACTTGCTGCTTTCTTTGATGCTTAAGAAAAAGCTGGTTTTGCTGTTTCCTGTGCCACACTTGGCCTGGATCTGACTGGGCAGGAGGCTGTTTGCCTTTCTCAGCAGGGGCTGGAAGTGTGTGTGCATGAGGTGTTTGGGGAGGTCTGTACAAAATGGCTGTGCAGTATGTTATTAGCAAGCCACAAAAGAAGCCATAGTATGTTTTGATATAAAAACAGGAAACGCAGTTTAGAACTTGTTTAGAAAAATGTAGACACTATTTTACTTGCAAAATAGAGTGCTGTCAAAATCCCATCACCTTTATTGGAGGCTTTTGAGGATGAAAGTTCCAGCTTTGAAACACCCTATTTTGATTTCCCCCCCCTACATCGTCTCACATTGGAATGTCAAACCAAAATGTTTCTACTGGTTCAAAAGCCATCTTGAAGCTTTTGAAGAGATTTTCAGAAGTCTGTGGGTTTGTTTCTGGTCAAAACCAGTTGTGATACTAAGGTTCTCCCTGAAGCAGGTTTTCCATCCTGTAAACTTGAGCAGTCAGGTCCTGCCCAAACGTGTGCCACGAACCCAGGACTGTGAACCAGGTATTTTAATAAAGCTCTGGCACTACTGTTCTCTGTGGCTATAACACATCCAGGCAGTTTACCAGTTGCTTAACTTCAGTCTCTGCAGAACTGGAATATTCCCTTCTAGCTCCTGTGTGTCTGTGAGGAAGGTCCTTCACAGGCTCCGTGCTGAATTCCCAGGGAGAGGCCTACAGGAGAGCCTTGTCCCAGAATTGCTGTTGTGCATCTTCACTTCTGGAACAACACACATGGAGCAACACAACCGGATCCTTTCTGTTCAGGAACAGGCAGTTCTGTGTGTGCCATCCTGCCCTTGTTGCTGTCTTCAGGGCAGGGTTGTGTTGGGCAGGCCACATGTTTGCTCACCTCCCAAATTCCCACCCCCTCTTCTTACTCACTCAGGCAATAAATTTGATTTTGGCTTTAATTAATAGCTAAAGTCCTGAAGTGCCAGCCAATGAACTTTAATCGAGACATTTATGATCTGATCATAGTTGTGCTGGAGGTGGGTTTGGCTTGGGGTTTTTTGGTGAGTTGACAAAAGAGTTGTTTATTTTGGACACAAGTCCTAACTGAAAACATAAAAATTTTTAGGTGGCCCATTTGAGTTGCTTTAAGATCTTTGATTTTTTTTCCAGAAAAACTGAGCTGCCTCCCTCTAAATATAACACCTCGATGAAATGAGGAGCTATTAAATGAGGATTAAAATGAGGGCCCTTTTAATTGTGTAATAAAAATATATTACAATTAATGTACTTAAAAGATGTGTTACTGCTGAAAATCTTTGCCATATTAAATACAGAGTTCTCTGACCTCTCTGGCTTGTCAAACCAGTTATTCAGAATCCAGACATTTTCGTGACTGCTTTAAAATAAGTGTAAAAATTAATCAACTTTAACAGCATTTCTTCTAAAATTTCAGTTTTAGCAGTATTTCTGAGTTATGTATTTTATGTATTTTTGAGAGGCTGACAGAAAATGTTTGCTTTTGAAAGCTAAGATATGAATGGGGACTAAAAATAATGGCTTTTGTTTGGATTATAATAACACTTTCAGCGCTTTGCAACTCTCCTGAGTGTCTGTTGCATCCTCCCTCGGGTCAAACTTCAGCAACCAAAAACCAGTGTGTTGGGAACACAACAGGAGCTGTGTCTGGTTAGAAATAGCAGTGAGATCATTGGAAAGCCTTGCTCCGACCTTGCTGTGTGGAGCCAGGCAGGGAAGGCTGGGCAAACCCGCTTCTCGCATTAATAGCATGTTGGATCATTTCCCCATCTCTCCTGCTTTTTGGGTTATCCTTCCATGGGATGCCTGGCACCTTAAAAAAAAAAAAAAAAAAAAAAGATAGAGGAAAAAAAAAACCATCCACCCATGTCCTGAAACCTTGACCTTGGAAAGAAAAGGCCTGTGCTGAGTTGTGCAAACAGAGCATGGTGTGCCAGGGGTGACGAGGCTGAGCCAGCTGGGCCATGAGCCGGGCACAGCTCCCCTCCCATTGTGAGGGGCTGTCCCAGCAGCCCAGACCCGCCTTTGTGAGGTGAACAACAGGACCAGGCTGGGAGGATGCTCCATGTCCTCAGTCTGAAACCACGACAACATTTCCTGCAGGTTGGACAACGAAACATACAAAGTGTTTTATAAAGCTGCCACTGCCAGTGAGACCACCCCAAACTGGGCAGGAGACAGTGAGCTCAGATGAGGCAGCAGAACAGTATTTGCAGCATTGTCTGAGTCCCAAATATATGGCAGAGTAAATTAACCCATGAGTAAATAAACCCCAAACTGTGGAAATCTTCACATGGCTATAGCAATGTGATTCCCATTTCCATTATGCCTGGAATTTAATGTAGTGCTGAAGTTTGACCAAAAGGCATTTCTTGTGTCAAAATGAAAAATTACGGATCAAAAGGGTGACTTTGCAGACAAACATATCGATCTAAAGCCTGGGTGACACAGACTTCCTGGAAGAGAGCCCAGAAGCATGGCTGTGTTTAAAGTCAAATGGCTGTAGCCTTTTACCACTGATGAATAAAAAATGTTTTTGTCTGCATGCCGAAGGCTCCAGCAGAAACAGAAATTACTCAGTTTGTTCTGCCAGAGGAGCAGGTACGTGTTTGTGAATAGTAAACCATTGAATGCTACAGAATTCAGTAATTTTAAAAATGACAGTGAGATAGGAAATAAGAAATTTTTTTCCCCTTGAAAAGTCTGTTTATGGCACTGTAGGAAAGGCAGAGTGAGAATCCTTATCCTGTGTTTGAGGGGCAGAATCATGGTGTCCCCTTCTCCAGAAACGTGAGGGGAGCAGTTGTGAAGTTCCCCCATGAGGAACCCAGTTGTATTTTTGCTTTGGTACAGGAGTAGTAGCTCTTACAGAGGTCCCTGAGGTTGCTACTGCCATCTGTAATTAGATATTAATGGACAGGTTAGGGTGTTCCTCCCTGACCAGGGTGGATGGAGGGCCCAGCACCAGCAATGCTGTTGCTCCTCTGGGAGCCTGGGGTACCAGTGGGAATGACGGCTGCAGGATTTTGTGAATGAGCTTCGAGGGCACCCAGGAGAGGGAGTGGGAGTCCTCACTGCCATTCTGGGTGTAGTTCAGAGCAGTGCTCATCTTCCCGAGGGAATCTGTGAAACAGATTTGAGATGAAAAAGTGGTGCTGAATGGCAGCTACTGCTTCTGGGGAGCCCAGAAAATGCCAGCTGACACTCCAGGCAGTCTCAAATGAGCTGCAATTATGCAGGGAGGGAGGAGCAAGAGGAGTGGATGGGAGATTACTAATGCCTTCTTCGGAGCCTGTTTAACCTCAGCAGTACAGGGCCTGCTGCTCACAGAAGCCCTGCTCCTCTCCTTGACTCCCTCTCAAGTACTTCCTCATGTTCCTGGCTGTAAACTGTATGAAAAAAAAAATTGAAAAAGAGGCTCAGAGCCTGGGCCTGGCATGTTTGTGTGCAGGATTCTCCTTATCTGTGTGAGTACACTCTTGCCTGTATCACTGAGTGAACTTCACTGCAGTGAGCAAGCTGTTGCAGGATGACGAGCAGTAACATGAGTATAGCTTTTATTGTGATGATCTTTCTGTAAACTGGAAAACAATTCTGTTTGAGCTGATGAAATGATATGTTTGTAAATGCAGTGCCATGGGAGCAGAGTCAGGTGTTGGATTAATATAGCAATAGGACAAGAGGAAATGTCCTCAAGTTGCACCAGGGAGGGCTTAGATTGGATAGTAGGAAGAATTTCTTCACCAAAAGGATGCCAAGCCTTGGAATGAGCTGCCCAGGGAAGTGGTTGAGTCACCCTCCCTGAAGGGATTTAAAAGATGTGTTGCTTCGGGACATGGCTTGTGGTGGACTTAACAGTGCTGGGTTAACATTGGACTTTGAAAGGTCTTTTCCACCCTAAGCAATTCTCTGAATCTCATGGAGAGGAATTGCCTTTGCATTCTGCACAATACAGCTCCACGGGCCTGGTGATTACAGTGACAAAGCCAGACTCAGAGGCCAGCCTGAGGCATCATGTCAGTGCAAAAGCTTCAGCAACAAACAGGACAAGAGGCAAAGGGCACACACTGAAGCACGGGAGGTTCCATTCGAACATAAGGAAAGACTTTTCCAAGTGAGGGGGACTGGTGCTGGAACAGGTTGTGAAGTCTCTATCCTTGGAGAAATTCAAAAGCCTTTCAGACACAGCCCTGGGCAGCCTTCTTTAGGTGAGCCTGCTTGAGCAGCGGGTGGGACCAGGTGACCTCACAAGGTTCAGCCTCAGCTATTCTGTGAAACTGCTTTGCCTCTGAAGTTTTACTGTTTGCTGTGCCTGAAGGACACGGGGCCAAACCATCTCCTGCACTAAGAGCAGTGGCTGCCTCAGAGGGTGCTCCCTGGGGCTGTGCCTTGCCAGCTCATTTGTGGCAGCGGTGCTTCAAACTAGTGCTGAGTTGGTACAATCACCCAAGTTAAAGAATTTAAACTGTATATGAATTCAAGGCAAGGACAGCCTAATATAGAATGTAATGTTTACTGTCTTTGAAGAAGCTGTAATAAACTTGGATGGGAAGCTTAAGCAAGAGATGGAGCAATCAGCCAGCCTTGCAAATATGTCAGAGGGTCCTTGGGAGCCTGAAACTTGTATGTGTTATTGCTGAGCATTGTGGCCATCAATTGAACCCAGATGATTACAGGAGTTCGATGGCATTGTGCAGTTTGCACTGCCACTGCCCTTATTGGGACTGTGAGGATGATGTACCTGGATTAATTGAATCCTTGCCACTAATTTCACAGGGATTGTACCCAGGTTTGAACACATATTTCATCATAGGAAAAGAAAGCAGGAGGTATGTGAGGCTCTACTGGTGTAGCTGGGTTTCAAGCCTCATTTCATACTTCCAGAGTGTAGATAGGAGGACTAATACTTTGGCAGCATCTTTAATTTTAGGAAAGCAGTCCTGAGATCACTGTCCCCTCTCAGCAGTCACTTCAATGCCTCAGTGCCTGTGCAAGACCTGCACAGTGAGAAATGAACTCCAAGCCTGAGCCTGGTCCCTTTGAGACTTGCTTGGGCTGAATTCCTGACTCCTGTCCTTTCATCACTCTGGACCCAACTGAAAGGGTACTTGTGAGCTACCAAATATAGAATGTGCACATCCTATTTCACAACTGGCACTTGCAAATGCTGGAGTGGATTTCATGGGCTGAAGCCCTCCAGGAAGGGAGCATTACAGCAAATAATGTTAGTGTATTTGTTTAATCCCTGGGGATTGTGGAACGTAGGATTAGAGTGGGCTAAGGGGATTTCCCCATTGACAGCTGCTCCACAGTGCACACACAATTTTTTAAAAATGTAACTTGTTCAGGCCCAAAGAATTTAAACTGTGTATGGCACTGTTATTTCCACATCTGGTTACACATATCTGTCTCCCCCAGTAATTGTCTTTAATAGACACAATTGGGGATGAGGTAGTTGTACTAAGAAGAGACAGAGCGCTGTGTTAGAACAGGAAACCATTATTTCTGAGCTTAATCATAGCTCATTAGTCCTGTGATTTTCTCCTTTCTCCAGTATATGCACACATGCTTTAAATATGAAGGCCCAATTTTTGGTAGGGCATTCCTCTTGTATGGATGATTTGCCAGAGGTTCTTTGGACAGGCAGAGCCTTGGCCAGTGAGTGGAGAAGCAGAGCTTGTCTGAGCAGTGACTGGAGGCTGCAGCTCACTGGTGTTATGTGGCTGCTCTGAGGTGAACCACCAGGTTCTAGTAAAGATCTCAGAGGAGGGACTGCAGTTTTCTATGCATCCTTGATGAACTTGGCTGCTCAGTGTTCCTGCACAGGTACATGGGGTCAGGCCAGCTCCTTGAAGTACGTTGTATTTGCACATTTCTGAACTTTTAATCAAAAACTTGCTATTCGTACTGTTCTGATTAAAAAAAAAAAAAATCTGACCCTGGTCTCTGGCATGGATTGGTATTCTCAAGTGAAGACCAGTGAATTTCATCCTGTGCAATCAGTGGATTTCAAGTATTTCTATCATAACACTGTGCTCAAGTTTAATATCTTTGACAATCCAGTCTCTTTCTTAACAAGGTCAGATGCCAGAATACCAAGCTGTTGGCTACAAGCCATTCTTGCTCACATGTTGCTTAGTGCCACATGCAGGAGTTAACAAACCAATGGATCTACTGGCAGAGAAAGGTACTGCATAAACACAGGCAGGATTGAGAAAGATAGACTCAGATTAATGCATGTATTCAACTGGACCAAGCAGCATCCACAGGGTCCATGTCCCACTCAGCAGCAGGCAGGGCAGTCTCCCACCCACAGAAGATCCCTCCTGACTTCAGAGGTTTCACACCAGGCTTCCACTTTGTGAACACCTCTAAAGAAGCTACTCCATCTGGTTTGTGGCTCTTGTGAAAATGTTTTCTTTTTTTCCAAAGAGGGCTATTTCCAGAAGTGATAGAATCTGTTGTTCCATAGTTATTGTTCTGGGCTATTGCTGGTCAAATGTTATTAATATATTAGCCTTTTGGCTGCCAAACAGCTTGAAACAAAATGGTTATTTTCAGAATTGTGTAAGTTGTGATGCTTTACAACTTGATATGCTTGTGATTATATCTGAGCTGTATGCGGAGCTAATCCTCTTCCCAGCTCCCATCCAGGCAGGGGGTGTACTCATGCATTCCCTGTGCATGGATTCTGCACACCATGAAGGGCAGCCAGCAGGTATTTGTGAGAGGAGATGAAGTCCTAAGACCTGACCTTCTCAGGTACAGAAGTACCTCCTGCCAAGTGAAGACTTGCCTGAAATATGCCTTATCCTGTTACTACCACAGGGCTGCCAGGGGCGTCAGTGGAAGCGGGAACGGGTTGCCAGCAGCTGAGCATGTCCCGTGGGATCTGGCTCCCAGCAGAAGAGCTCCTGCTGGGCAAAAATGTTGTGTGAAAGTCTTGCTCTGCTCTCATGAAAATCAAGAGGCGCTTCACATCAGTACCAGTGGGGGCCAGGTCAAGACAAGAGACAACAAGTTTTGAGGCTGCTGAAAATAGCAAATTAAGCAGTTGTTCAGGACATCAGAGAAGCAAGGTGCCATCAGCTCAGTTAGGGAGGAACTCCATTCCCTGGCTCATGTTCTTCCTTCCAAACACATAGGTACATTATTTGCTGTGAATTTCTTGTTCTCAGAATTGTTCTGTGGGGTTTTGAGCAGCTACTTGATAGAGACAGATCAAAAAAAGTATTTAAAAAAGAAAAAAAATGAGAGTATAAAGTTGGCAGATGTAACTTGCATCCTGTAAGAGTAGCAGTCTCTTATTTCCTAAAAGCTGTTGAGGCCTTTTCTTGTTCAACCTAAGTGATTTCTACAGCATCTATTCCCTTCACCAGAGAAAAGGTTAGTGTCTTTTACACCTTTCTGGGAAGTCTTAATTTCTACCAGTACTCTCTGGACATCATCTCTACAGAACCATTCCAGATGGTCACGAAATTCTTCATTTCTCTACCTTGTGCCAGAATGTCTTATTTTCAAAAGGCTCATGGAGCTCTGTTCCTCTTCCAACCTTTTTGCCCATGGTCCATGATTCACTTTGCATTCTACTATCAGTTTTAAACAATGTTCCTTGGCTCTACGTATTCATCAGGCTGATAGCCAAGGAACATGTTCTTCTGTGCAGAAGTGTTGATCGAGAGCAGTTCCATGGCAGAGCAAGTTCTCTCTCTGGCATTCTCTCCACATAGGCCAGGTAGGGTCACTTGCCACATCCATAACAATGCAAACATGGGGCTGCCTTGTCTTCAGTATAGATACAGGAAAAAAATGTGGTGTAGGTGACAGAGAGGTGCATTGGGTGCTGAACCCAAAGATTTAAAAGATGAGGCCTCTGGCTGTTAGCTTTGATTTTTTCACGCATGAACACACAATTATATAATGCATGAACACAAAATTACCACATACATGAAGGCACAATTATGTCATGCATGGACACACAATTACCTCATGCATGTCACGCATGAGCACGCAATTACATCACGCATGAGCGCACAATTACATCATGCATGAGCACAGAAGTCTTCCCAAAAGAAGCTAAAAATTTTCAGGTCCTTGTGGCATTTCCTTAAAACAACTGAGTGTATTGTAATGAAACTACACAATCTATCTATGCACGGTAGAGCTGTGCTTTGTGCCCAGGTTTTCTCGGCCATATAGGTGTACTCACCCAGCTTTAGTGGAGATGTAAATGAAGAGACTTGGGACATATGGAAGGGTAGAGTATGTCCTCCAACATTCCTGTGATACAGACAAGGTGTCCATGTCCCCTTCAAGGTGTTCAGGGGAAGGCTGGACATACAGGGAGCAGTGCAGGGTGCTGTGCATGGTGATGTGCAGGGAGATGTGCGGGGAATGTGTGAGGAGCGTGCAGGGAACGTGCAGGGAAACGTGTGGGGAACAGTGAAGGGAGATGTACAGGGAAATATGTGGGGAGATATGCAGAGAGCAGTGCAAGGAGATGTGAGGGGAGATACGCAGGGAGCAGTGTAGGGAGATGCCAGCAGCGAGTATCTTCGGTGCGTGCGGGGTGCGGAGCGGGTGTCGCCGCCGGGTGATGCGGGGTGGCCGCAGGGTTTGTCCGCGGGATTTGTCGGCGGGCTTTGGCTGCGGGGTTTGGCCCCCTGGTCCCGGCTCGACCCTCGCTCCGCTCCGAGCAGCGCAGCGCCGGGAGCGGCCGGCAGGGGGCGCGCCGCCCCCTCGGTGCGCGGGGCCGCGGGGCTGCCCCGGCGGGAGGAGCGCGGGGAAGGGCGGGAGC
>NW_024581115.1:38718-50902 GCF_017639235.1 Corvus kubaryi | reverse complement strand
GGGAATGGCCGTGTCCTGGGAGAGCTGGGGATCGGGAAGGATGGGGGGGAATGACCATGTCCTTGGAGAGCTGGGATCGCGAAAAATGTGGGTGAATGGCCAAGGTGGAGAGGAGAGGATGACAGAGAAGTTGTGTGGGGAGTTGGGACAGGAAAATCAAGGGTGCAAATGGGAAAAGACACGGTAGGAGAATTCGGAGCCAGGCTGACATGCGGACCCACGCAGGAGTGCTGCTGATCCAGGGCAGTATTCCCCATGGACAGGGTGTGACAGACCAGCCCTGGAAACTGTTAAACTTTGGACCAATTACTTCTTATCTGCACTGTGTAGAAATCAGCAGCTGGGTTCTGTGAACGGCCATTCTCAGAATAATAATAATAATAATTAATAATAATAATAATAATAATAATAATAATATGCCTTGCATCCATGCCATGTGGCCAAATTTAACTCCCACGCTGCAGGAAAGGGGACTCTTTCCAGAGTTCTCCCAGCTCTGCAACACACTTCCCATGAGGGGAGCTCCATCAAAGTCACGGACAGCTTCCTGAAGGGCCAGAGGGGCGTCAAGGGTGGGAAAAGATACAAAGGTTGCCAGAGTCAAGGTTACCTTAGAAGTCTGAACTAATACATCACACACCTACTCTTACTAACAATCTTACTAATACTCTGCTCGTTTGGTCATGTCACTGCTCTGGCTTCTTCCTGCTGAGGTTACCTGTGAAGTATTATCATGTGGGTAGTCAGAGATGAGAATCCAGCTATGGATCAGAACCCCAGCATGGGATGAGAAGATGACCTGTACTTCACAGAGTTCATCATGTGGCTTTTACACAGCCCAGGAGGTTCTCTCTCTGCAGTTGCACAGAGCTGAGCTGTAACCATGTCTGGAGTGGTCCCATCCTGACAGAGCTCAGAGCTTGGGCCCTGTTAATTCAAACCTGGGGCATGGAACTGATTTTTTTTCCGCTGAAGGCCTTGGAAGTGCAATGTGGTTCTCAAAACTTTCCTTCCATAAAATGTGACCTCTCCCGCACTGTATGTGGGGACTTACTTCTCTTTCCTCCCAAAGTGTCTTAAGTGCCAGGTTCTTCCAGGTGGAGATTTCCAGTGCTTCCTGCAGTGCTTCACTGCTGTTCCAATGTCTCTTCAACAGGGAGCAGAGGAGTCCTGGGATCAGGACCTGGGATCCATTCCTTGGCCAGGGCTACGCCTGTTCCCTGTGCCATCAGCTGTTTAACACAAAAATAGCAAATGTTAAACACCAACCTCCTTCACAGCAGGCAGAGCACAAGAGAAAGCATTGATTCAATGCTTTGCCACTAGTTCAAAAGAAAATTTGAAACAATTAAAATCTAAACTGCATTTACTGCAAAACATGGGCACAATGTATCTACAGATTTTATGGCTTTTTATTGCACTGAAAGAGTAAAAAAGTTACTTTGTAATGGTTATGTAAATTTGCACACACCTCAAAGACATTCCAGGTTCCTGGATTAAATCCTGATTCCTGCATTAAAAAAAAAAAAAGAAAAATCAGCAGTTGTAATTGAAGGTCATGCTATTAAAGTTCCAATCTGTTACAAATTCACATAGCCAGGTCATTATCCTTTTCTCAAACCAAGTATATAAAGCAAATGGCTGATGGTTTGCAAATATTGCAACATTACCTGGCCGCTGCTAAACTGAACAGAAAAACAAAAATATAAAACTACTTTTCACATACTTATTTCTAGATTTTTCCTAACACGATGATTACTCATTTCTGGGGTCTTGCAGTGCGCTTTGGATGCAACATTCAATAATTCTGATATAATTTGACAAAAGTATTTAATGTTATATTAAACAGAGAATTCTTTCTACATGATCTTTTTCTAATGGATAACTAGTGTGTCAGACATTAATTGAAATGCCAATATTTTAAAAAAACCCATTGGGATTAAATACAGTATTTCATTGTTCAGTAGTTATATGAACATTTTAATGCTTTCATTAAAAGTGGTTTTTAAAGGTCATGAAGCATACTTGGTTTCAAACCGCTTTTCAGAAAGCAACTTGCTGAACTATAAATTTTTCTAAGATTTTTGGACACGCTGCTAAGCTTTCAGTGAAAATACTGTGATATATTGCAAGTGTTAGAGCATTAACTGCCAGTGTGTGTATTTGGGTGACCATATAAAGTGTAGTCTGCCGGATGGCTGCTACTGCTGTGCATTTTTCTTTAATATGTGCCATATTTTATTTTATTTATTTATTTTTAAACAACCAACATGACTTGAGGGTTTTTACAAATACATCCAAAACACATCAGTGACTCCTATGGAGTAGGTGTCTATTTAACAGGGTGGGAGAAGAGGGGCTCCAGCTCCCATCAGTCTGGCAGACAGAGCTGTGTCCCAGCTAGGTCAGGCCCAGGTCCTCTCGTGACTAATGTGGGGAGAACAAGCTGGGCCAGGCTGTTCTTGGACACACAGAGGCACCAGAATGCCAGCTGCTCTCCTTCCCTTCTCTCTTTGTGTCAATGGGTGTGCCTTGGATGTTCCACAGGTGTTTGTGTCCCATCCTATCTCCTACCTCTGTTGGGAAATGAGGATTTTCACTCCCTGTTCCCCTCCACTGAGTAGAACTGCCAGGCAGGATTTAAGCTGAGCAGCTCCATGAGGGACCAGTGCAAGATCTGCAGTGAGCAGATGAAGGGAAGCCTGGCAGAGCACCAGGAGCTGCAGCAGTGTAGGAGACCAAAGATGCTGACAGTCCCTGATGGTTGAAAGTGCTACTTTCCCAACCAAGGAGTCCCACTGGAATGTTATGATCTGGAGGTTCTTGAGCCAGCATTGTCCCCCAAGTTCTCAAAATATTCTCAGATTAACAGAACCAATGTCTCGCTGATCCTGCTTTCAGTTTCAGAAGCCAAGAGTTTGCAGTTAATTGTGTCTTTATGCAGTTCCGTTTCAGGAGGCTTCATTCTGTGCAGGGCTGATCCTGTGAGAGGGACAAGCAAATATGATCAGTGCTGCTAACAAGAGCCCCATGTTCCACTGCAGGCTGATATCACTGAACAACACATCCTTTCAAGATGAGGTAGCTCACTGGGATCTGGAGGGACGGGAGTGCCTTGCATCACCCTGCAGATCATTTTGGATGATAGCCTTGCTGCTGGACTTGGGAATTCCATCCAGCCTTCTTCAGCCAGAGCTTCACAGCTGAGCCACCCTCTAAAGGACTGGAGGAAATGTATAGAGAAAGGGCAAGGTCAAGTAACTTTAGGACACCAACAGGGCTGTTGAAGAATCTGTAAGGAGAAAATAATATAATAGTTGGTATCATTATGCTATAATAGTGATATTGGTATGAGTGAAACTTTTGAAGAAGTATTTAGAAATACTAAAATTTCTTCCGTTCCACAGCTGCACAAAAAAGGGCTTTGATTTCTTGAATTTACCAAGAGGAAGAAAGAAAAGGTTTTGCTTTCACAGATGGTTCTCAAAGGATTTAGTGGTTTTGGACACTGGGAAATGTGTAGAAACATCTTTAACCAAGTAGTGTTCATTTTCAGAAGAGGATGGTTGTAGTTCTTTTGTAATTTTTTAGAGGTGAGGTCCTCCCCATCTTTAGAAATGGAAGAATATACTGGAAACTCATTCCTCGGCATGTGGAATGCGTTCAAAACAAATCAACATTTAAGAATTACATTCCATTTCTTTCTGTATATAGGTTTAATCACAGCACATTCCTTCAGCAGTAATGAGAGCTGGCTGGTATTATATCACATTCTCCCCCAGCTTCTGTAATGATATCAAGAAAGCAAGAGAGCTGCCCCTATTATTAAATTTTTGTGAGTAAATTAAAAGGTTAAACTTATTTTCCTGAGACAATTTAAAAAAATAAATGTAGTTAAAATTATCCGGACTGTGTTTATTTTTACTAGTCATCATTTACTAAATTTCCCAGAGCCTGACATGGTTGAATTATAGACACCACCCCAAGAGATCATGGAGTTAAAGATGAGTTGATCACTAGAGAATTACACCTCCATTTCCTCTTTCTTTATGATGTATTTCCACTGTATGTGCAACTGATAATGCTAAATGCCTATTTTGCCACCTAATGGTGTAGTTCTGAGAAATAAAGTATTATAGCAGATTACACCTAGACAACCCCAAAATTTTTTAAATTTATCAGGTTCAATTTTATCTAGAAAGAGATACATTTGAAATATTTATGAAAGTCTGTTCCCTTTCTTATCACATCTGTAATTTTTTTCTTTTTTTGGTAAAACTTTGTTAATGTGGCCAAAAAAAAATAGAAAAATGAAATTGTGAAGAATGATGACTGTTTCTACCAGCAGATTTGTCTGCCTCTGTGTTAATTTGCCTGATAACTCATTCCCTTTCAAAGCATTCATCAACACCTTTGCTTGCAAAGGGCATTGTTCTCCTGGTCTCCCTCTTTGGCACAGGTTTTTCTTCTAAACCTTCCCTAAGCCAATCATAACTTCTTACTGTAGCTAAAGTACTTCCTGAATTCATTTCATTTCCATCACATTTTTTGTCCTGTTTCTGAATGGAATTCTGTCCTCCATAAGGCTTTCTGTTACCTTCCCTGCTGCTCTTCTGTACAAAAGCAGCAAACCTTACTGCAGTTATGTATAAAATGCTTCTGCATTTCAGGAATGAAGATGAGGAACAGGAAATTTCACTTTGTACAAGATCCCTTTTTTCCCTTTGCAGATTGTGAAAATTGTCAGACTGAAGGATTGTTTGTGTTACTGATGAATAGAACAAACTACATTAAAGCATTGAGATGCACATGCTTAAATATCTGATTTTACTCTGTCACTGTTGCTGCTCAGAGACAAAGAGAGTTAACCTAGCAGTGGAGGACAAATCTATCAGAGTTCTGGGATGAAGAAACATGTCTAGACAGGGGCTCTGGTTCTCACTAAGGCTCCCTCTGGCATGCAGAGACAACGTTTATGCAAGAGGTCAAGATTCAATCTATTTCTCAAGCTGGAGCTGGAGATGAAGCTTTCCAGGAGAAGAAACTAGGAAGGAAATCTCCACCCATGCACTGGCTACTGCAAAAGGGGACAGCAGCTTGGAGCAGAGACACTTTGGCCCTCTGAGACAGGATGTGTCTTAGGGAAATGATGTGTCTCTGAAATGACTGCAGCTGTGGCTATGAAAAAAATGCACGAGCTTCCATATCACAGGATTTTCCAGTGGTTAGTCACTAAGACAATTTTAAGTCCATCCATCCAGAACAGATTAGTAACTGATGCACAGATATTCCATGCAGTTCTTTAGCCATATTATTTCCTCATCCTGTCCTGCAGGACAGCACTATCCTAATACTTCAGCAGAAGAAGAAAAGGGAGATTTTAGAGACAGGCATTGAACATGGAATAAATAGATGTGTCACAATTTATTATTAGACAGAGGCTGAAGTCCACTTTTTGAGAGGGGTAAATCTGTCGTGAGAAACCATGTCCTGGTGCCTGGGCTGAAGGCTGGAGGTGACACCAATGTGTCAGCCCAGCCCCTTGTCTAGCTCATGTCATAACTGTTCTCTGCTGCAGGATGTGTCTCATAGCCCAGAACCCAGTGGCAGGTGGTGCACAGCATTTTAACAGCCCAGCACACAGGGCAGAACCAAGCTTCAGTTTTTGAGCACAGTGATGTATCTTAGGCTTAAAATACATTCCCTGACTTGTCTTACATCCAAGATTGATGAGACTGCTGCTGACTTGAAGTACAAAATCAGCCTCCAAAAGGTCTCTGTCTGAAAACTATTTCCTTTATTCTTCCATTATTTCCACTTATTTATCTATAGAACACTGTCAATAATACGATTTCTCTACCTGACTCTTGGATGACTGGCTTTGTCAAGTGCTTTGAACGCTACATGCTAAATACTCCAACTGAAATTACTGAGGTTTCCTAAAGAACCACATGTTCCCTTGTGCAACTGCTGAGTGCAACTTTCTCGTGTTGTGAATGAAGCAACTGTAGAATCTCATCTTTTGATTTCCTTGGCTGATATAAAATATTTTCCTAGAAGACCTTAGAAAAGAAGAAGGTTGGAAACATTTGCCTCTTTGTGACGTATCAAGAACTTAGTTTACTACTGTGCTACAACATCTGCCTGCAGATAGTGTCTGATTCAACTTGACAGGGTGTGTATTGTCCCAGTAGAACAGAGCTCAGACAAATGAAATGTTTTGGGGAAGAATCTCAGCCCAAATAAGTATTTAAAGAGTTGATATACAACACTGTTTTAACCAAGCCACATTATTTAGCCACTAAAGGAATATCAAACCTTCTCCAATCTTCTTATTCACTGTGACCCAGCATCAATTTGAAATAATGATTTTGTCATCTGCAAAAGGTGAGCTGTAAAATCTCCTATATTGCAAATCTCTGGGTTTTAAGTACAGTGGTGATGCTGAGAGCAGGGTGTCACTGCCAAGGATGCCAGAAGCTGACTCAGTCCTGCTGCTATAAACTCAAGCCTTAGCCACTGTTGATCAGCAGCGATACACTGGCAGGTGTTTGCCTTGTTAAATCAGTCCTTGGTCTGCCCAGTTAACACCCAGCTTGTACCACAACTTCTGCTTAATGATTTGGAAGAAATAACAAATGTTCTATGATGCACCTTCCATCCATGCAGCCATGGCAAGCAGAGAAGCTTTCCTGACTCTCCAAAAGCCCTGCAACATTGTCTGATAAGCCTTAATACTTTGGCATAATTAGCCTCTTCTCACTGGCCATCATGACTTATCCAAATATCCAGAAATTAGTGTTCCAAGCTTTACAGAATTCCATGTGTCAGGGGTTATGATGAGGTTTAAGAGGAGCAATTTATCCCATTCTAACCTGTTGCAGGGATGGCTGTTAGAGACAAATGCAGCTACAGATGCAAGAGGCCAGCAGCAGACTCCTCTTGTGTTGGCAGAGAGGGCATCTTGGGGCAGTGTAAGCCACTTAAAACAGCCCCCACCTCGTAGTTCTGATTTCCTCTGTTTCTTCAAGCAAGTGGAAGTTTTCCCATGTCTCTCACTCAAGTTACTTCCAAAGCTTTCCATTCAAGAGACAAGATTAATTCCAGGAAATGTATCAAATTACAACAATATTGTGTACTCCTGCAGGTAGCTGAATCTGCAAGGTGCAAACCCAAAAATAGCTCACAAAGCCTTAACCCCATGGGATGATTATTTTCTGCCATGGGGAAGCAGGCACTAAGAGTCAGATGAGCTGTCTCAGATTGTGCAAACCACATCTACTCACAGTTCTGGGAATTGCTGAAAGTAGCCCAGGCTGTTCAGCTTTGGAAACTCTCTGCTTTGTGTTGCGTGAAGTCTGGAGGCATTTATAAACATGCTACATGAAAACTATATCCATAAATAATCTCAATCATGACACAAAAGCATTTGCAGGTTCAATAAACTCAACAATCCCTCTTTTTTAGAAGAAATCTTATTCCTAAAACTTTCTGAACTGCAGAAATACCTAACCTATTCACAGGCTGTATTGGCTTCCTTTGTGCTTTCTTTTAACAGAATCACCCACAAGTCCACTGTGAAATCAATTTGAGAGGATTTAAGACAAAGTTATCTCTAAAAATACCTTTAAAATATTTCATTTTCAAAGTTACAAAGCAAGGTTTTATGCCAGATAAGAAGAGCACAGATATTTAAGTAGGTTAGTGGGTCTAGTGAAGTGCTAAAAGTAACCTAAAGCAAAATCTGTCACCATGTGTCTTGAATCATTCCTTTATTCCACTCTTGAAACCTTTTAAAATAGAACTGGAGGAAAGGTGTTTTTCTCCTTTTCTTTTTAGCATTAGAATTCAGGGGCAACATGTCTAATTAGGCAATGTGTCTAATCAAATATGGGAGGGCTTGGCTCTGCAGTCAGATATAATCACCCAGGCACATCCACCCCCTCTGTGCACATGCACCCATTTGCTGACTTCAAAATTCGGGTTTTTTTAGCAAATGTCATCTCTCATTTGTTCTGCAAAGCATTGCACAGTTTGGTTGCTACAGATTTAACAAACATTTGGATTATGTTGCTAGAAAGACATTACGTTCCAATTTGGGTCTAATACACAGTGGGTTGGCTATGAGGAAGTAAACTTTCTCTTTAGTTAAAATGTTTTTTGTTGGTTTTTTTAATGTCATGTTTATTCCAGGGTTGCTTTTTTCAGTTTGTAACTACAACACACTGAATTCTGTTGACAGCTGCAAATCCGCTGTGCAATACAGCAGATCAAATTTTGTGTTCTGCAGCAGGGTAGGATATCTGCATGTGCTCTTGGTTGTACTGAACAGAAAAGTTTTTAAAGACACTTTGGACAAAAGCTGCAGGAGTGGGCTAATCTGATTTTTTTAAGCAATTTCTAGGATCATTTGCTATTAAAATTTGGTTTATTAAAAATTATTAGGTCCCCATTGTCAGTCTCCCTCAATCCCCTCTGTTTTTCCTTTCTGACTTAGTTTACATCTTGCAGAGTTGTTACCACTCCCCCTCTGCTTACATTTTCCTTTCCTAATCCCTGTCTGGCCCCAGACTGCAGGTGTTGATATACACTTAAGTACAGATGGGGTAATAGCTTCAGTTAAAGGAACTACATAAAACAGCATTTGTACACAGAAGAAAAATTTCTGCTCAATTCAAGTCAAGTTTGCAAAGCAGTTCTTCAGAAGCGGAATGTGGCTGTCCTGCCTGTCCCATCCCCCTGCCCTTATTTCCCTATGTTGGTAATGTTCTCTCTCGGCAAGTTATATGAACTGCAGCAATGGGGTTTTTTTAGCCATTAGGGGAAAGGAAATGACATATGGAGAGAATTCAAGTCCCTCCTCATTCCTAGAGAGTCTATCCAGAAAATCAGTGTGCTGAGCTTCATCCAAGTGTTGTTTCCTGTTCAGAATGGGGAAGGGGAGCTGGAGGTGGGAGGAGAGATGGATACGTAACATTAAATTGATGCTTCTGATTAACAGCACAGTCTGCACACGATTTCACAGTATTGCTTTGAACAGAATTGAGCCGCTGCAGCCCAAATATGTGTAGCAATCCAGTGATGAAAGAGCTATTTTTACATCTGTTTCATATAGAGGGTAAAAATGAAGTGATTAGGATGGTAGAAATGTGCTTTGGAGATTACTGAAGATTTTCTGATAACTTTGTACCTCCAATCTTCCATATGCCCACAGAACATTATTAATACTCCTGGTGGTACAACTATTTTACCCCGTGAAGCTGCACACAAAGCACTCTGTTACAGAGAAAAAATTAGGCAGCTTTCCACTATTTTTTATATATATAAAAATATATATGTATGACCGATGATTTATATATTTATAAATAAATCAGACTTTCAAAAGATGACTCCATAATTTTAATTTCACATTGCAATGCAAATTGAGAAAGAGATGAAATAAAGGAGAATGATTCCTCATTACACTGCCTCTTTTGTTGAGCTCATAGGTGTGATCTAAACTCCCCCACACTGAAGTCAGTGCCATTGATTTTGCTTTCAGTGTGTCGGTCAATTGAAACTGTTCCTGATACATGATTTACACATTACTTTTGAAGCTGGCCCATTATTTTATTTAAATGATCAGCACAACATTTTAATGTGGTCAAACAAGATGTACTTGGTAAGAATTAACAGGATTTTTCTCCATCCTGCTTTATTTTTTCTCTCCCCTCCTCGTCCCTTTAAATCCCAACTTCACTTCCCTCCCACTAATGACACTCCCTAGGGCAGTGGGTGAACTGCAACCTGGAAAGAGGCCATGGCTCTTCCACGAAATCTTCTGGCTTCTGTGAAAGAGCGTCCATTTCCTGGAGCCAGTCTGAGACAGACAGTGCTCTGCAGTCAGAAACAGGACTGGAATCCAGTGAGCCTTAATCCATAGGAAGTGCTATGAAACTCACAACAGATCAATTCTCCCTCAGCTGTCCACAGGCTGAGCTTCTGCCCGCCTCGTGTCAGTGCCATTCCCTGGATCAGTGAGAAGGAATTGTTTTACAAACACAACGGACAACTTTGCACACTAGGAGCTGGAGTGTTCTTGTGAATGGTTTTCCCTGAAATTTCCAGTTTCAGGGGCTGCACCCCTCCTGGCCTAAGGAGGGGGTCCCCTAACTCCCTCTTAGCCTTTTTTCCTAACGTCCCTCTGAAGGCCGAAGGGTTAATGTGTTTCCTGTTAAGTTTTAAGTGAAAGTCACGACATTTTCCTCTATAGGTCAAATATAACTAGACACAATTAACCTTCATTAATTACTTCTGTTTTGACTAACAGTGCCTCTTCCCCAATTTACACACTTTCCAAAGTTTAGACCTGTACTTAAATCTACATCATACCTTATCACAAAGGAGCTTCAATACTCCTGGAACAATCCTATATTCAGCAAAAGGATAACTGTGACCAGAAGTGCCATGGGTTAATTACAGGGACGGACATCAGGATTCCCAAGCTCCAGGTGAATTCTGCCAGCAACTTTCTGAATGTCTGTGGATAACTTTCTTGTGTCTCAGTTTGCTCTGCTGTAAAATAGATTTAGAAACAGAAGAGATCTGTGAAATATTGTTGGGTAGTGAATTCCTTTTCCTGTAGAACTACAGCTGCTTCTTGCTGCTGATACACCACTGTGTTTCTGTGCAATTTAAATCATTCTGGATAGAGCAGCAGGAAGCAGTTTTGCTTAAGAGAATATTTCAATCTAATTCACAGGAAAAGAAAAAACAGATTTCTACGATTTAACTATTTCTAACTTTCCCACAGTTTAAACTGTCCTTCCTGCAGGGGAAAGCGAACAGATGTGCTACTGAACTACAGAACTGCAAAGTCCCTGCCCTCCTTCCAGAGCCTGGCACCTTCGGGAACAGCAAATGGAACAATCAGCCAGGCAGCATCTGCTGCCATCAGAATTTCAGAGGCAGTTACGTTTGCTGAGATGTCAGACTGCAATCTTGCCATCTCTCCACAGATAAAATAGCATTAGCAACAACTGCATTCCAAGCCAGTTGATGTCAGCAGGGGTCTATTATTGTTGCTCTCAGCACAGAGGAGTTGGCAGACTGACACACAGGCCACCAGACATTGATTCCAGCCCTTGTCCTCAATGAGGCATTTGACAAATAAAGAGGACAAGCTCTCAAATCTGACTGGGCTATGCACAAAAAAAAAAAATCCCCCCCAAAAACCAAACCTAACAAACTAAAAACCAGAAGCAATAACAATTCTCTTCCTTTTAGCTCCTACCACTTTTTTGAAGCTAGAGACACAGCCTCATGGGTGACTGTGATCCTAACCTCAGAAATAGTTTGCATTTTCTTACAAAAAGGAGTGACTCACCCCAGTCATTTAATCTTTGTAGATTTTTGCTTGTGGACATACAATGTTGCCAACAGGACTCACTGATGGATAGGCTGAACACATTTTTCTTGGATAAAAACAAAGTCTCAGTCCCCAGAATGTTAATTATTAAGCCACTGAGCTGTCAGGCATCTAAAGAAGAATGTGCAGTGTTCTATTATTAACATATTGGATAAATATGAAATAAGTAATTCAGAAAAAAATAAATAGAGATAATACTATTGAACAAGTGTTCTGCATTTACTATATACAGAGACAGAAAATCCAAATTAATTGCATATGCTAAAGAGCAATTAAAGGAGTTGCATTTTTAAGTAACAGTACCTTGATTTTAAAGGGGCTTTTAAAAAGTTGTATCTTATATTCGATATTTAACCTGGTTAAACACTTGGGAGTTAGTACACAGATGTTTTGTGTAACCACATTGAGTGCCCCGAAGCTGTAGATCAGTTTTTTTCCCCAGGAAAATGGAGCAGATTGCACCTGAGTGTTCCCAGTGGGATTATCCCGCCCCCAGCGGGGTTGGGGAGGTGCCGGCACCACTCTCTGCCGGCCCCTGAGCTGCTTTACAGCGGTATAACACCCGGGATTCTGAACCCACGAGTCCTTACGGCACTGCCCGTACAAACCCCCAGACATCAAATACGGGCTAGTAACGATTCGTTTATTAAAGCTGACTTTGCATAATTGCTTTTAGAGAGGTTAATTCTTTCAGTTCCCTACACACAGATGTTATAAACATATATTATAGTATTGGCTTCTCGCAAAGTATAAAGGTAGATATTATATAATGTTAGA
>NW_024581115.1:0-38708 GCF_017639235.1 Corvus kubaryi | reverse complement strand
TCTGGGAAAAGTTTGAATATTAATAGAGAACAGACAGTAAAAATGGTTGTCTTGGTTTGAAAGACAGGTGTCTGCTAAGGAAGGCAGAAGCCTCCCTTGGAATAGCAGATGCAACCCCTTTCCCTCCAAGTTATTATAATTTTGAAATCAAGGGCTTTTAGGCAAAGATGTGGGAAAATAGGAATAACAGTTCTTTACTATTATATATCTAACCAGTCAAACAAAACAACAATAACTATGGCAGTAACAGCAATCTCAAACCCAGTCCCAGCCTTTCGGCTGTCAGGCCCTTTCCCCTCGGGTGCAGTTCCGCTCGCAGCCGGCAGGGGCGCTGGCGGCTCCCGGTGAGCAGGGCAGGTGCGATGGTTCCCCCGCGGCTGCAGGGGGCGCTCCGGAGCGAGCTCGGGGAGCACGCGGCACCGGTGCCCTGGGATCCCGGGAAGGGATGGGACAAAGAAGCTTCACAAACGCCTGGGCAGCCGATCCCGGTGTCCGGCCAGACCCTCGGGAACAGCAGGCTGGAACGGCGGGCTGGAGTGGCAGGGACGAGCACAGATCCCAGAGGACAGACGAGATGTATCCAAACGGTGAACCCCCCGGAGGTCGGGCAGGCAGGGCAAGCACAGCTACAGCGTAGCGGAGGCTCGAAGCAATGGCGGGGGCAGGGTGGCCACCGCCCAGCCTCCAGCAGGGCAGGGAAAACAGCTTTGGGATCCCGGCGTTGTTTCCAGCAGAAAAGAAAAACGGCCGAAGAAGAAGCACCAGCAGCTCCTTTCTCTGCAGCTTCTCTCTCCAAATGCCCAGAGCGAACTGACCCCACACCCAGGTGAAACAAAGGAGGAGCCAGGCCCACCCCAGCCCCAATGGGCAGCTTTTTGTCTTTCTTAAGTACAGCCATTTGTCCCCTAGCAACATGCATATGGGAACAAATTCCTTTAACAGGAAAAAACTAGGACTAAACTAAAACCCCAACAATGGTATAAAAAGGACTCACCTCAAGCATCAGGTGTGCTCTTGGCAGAGCACCAAGGCACCCAGCCGTTACCTCTTTATTTTATGTGTCTCTTATTGTCTTTATATTAAACCCTTTAAATTCTCACAGGAGAGTGAACCTCGTTTTTCCACACAGAAAATCATGATTTTTCCTAAATGATGGTTTTAGGTCAAGGGTAGAGGTTTGCCAACAAAGCAAAGGACACAGGAGGCTTCAAAGCAGGCACATAAATGCCCTGTTTGGTTGCTTTTTCCCCCAGAAGAGTAAAGACTCCAGTATTACAAGGAAAGTGTGGCAATACCAGACTCTGGTCCCAGGGCAGCTGTAGAACCTGTGGTGGCCCTGTTCTCACTTTGGCACTGCCCCCAGCTGCTTCCAGAGGTCCTGGGTGCCACCTGCAGCCTCACCCTTCAGTACAGGAGCAGGCAGGGCTGGGAACAGACCACAGATCCAGTTCGGCCTCTTTAGAGACACCTAAAATAAGGCTTAGTACATGCTGCAGCTTTTTTGGAGTTAAAGAAAAACAGCTAAAGTGGTACAGGCCAAAGTATGAAGGTCATAGTTAATCATTTGAGGGCAGTGTGATTTTTGCAAGCTAGTCTCCTTTGTGACAGGTAAAATCTGCAAAGCCTGCTGCTACATCAGTGACCAAGACCACAGTCTGAGCTGGATGCAAGAACTCCCGTAGCTTCAATAGCCCAGGCAGGACTATCATCATAGCAGTGACTCACAGGGATTGCTCTGCACAAAAGAGTATTGTTGCTAACAAGATGTATAGGACTGTAGCTGCAGACAAATTATCTGCTGCCCTTTGTAACATCACAACCAGCAATACCCAAGACCCAGAGAAGTCCCATGGATGACCAGCCTCCAGTCATTGGCCAGCAAGTGTGGGACAGGGAACAGCAGACCTACCCCACACTAATGAAAGTAAGAGTGACATCATCTACATTAGCAATAACCCAATTAAAGAAAGCTTTGTTAGCAGCACACAAGAGTGAATTCTTCATGAAGCACACCTGATCTTCCATGGATTGCCAAAGAGTTACACCCAAATCCACTTTTCTATGTATCTGCACTTCAAAACAAACTTAGAAGCACACAAAAGGTTACTAATGTAGGAGACAAAACCAGATTCTTCTATCAGGTTCACCTAGCAGAATAAGAGGGTTTTTTTTGTTTTGTATTTGTTTAGTTTTTTATTCCCCTCCATCCATAAAGGTAGAAGCAAAGCCAATGGGAACTCTGGGAGAATTGCCTACATATCAGAATTTTTCCCCCTAATCTTTTATTTAAAAAGTGACATGCTGTGGTCCAATTTAGTCATGTTTGTGAAACATCTAGCTTTGAACTCTAACCTCTCCTGCACCGTCATTGGTGCTAGAGACACTCCGTGAGCTGAGACAATAGTTATCCCAGCACATTTGACTCCTGGGAGGTTCAAGTTAAATAGCTCAATCCAAGTTCTTCTAAAAAGCTGGAAAACAGAACTACAGTTCTTCATCTCCACTCAATACTCTTTCCCCTCCAAACCCCACCCTGCACAACCCCCTTGAGAGACGAAATGGGTTCCTGTATGTAATGACTTTAGAAAGAAAGGGACAGTTGATTCCAAGACAAGGCCTTCATTTTTGCTCTCTAGAGCAGGCAACTGCTTCAAAGCATTTCCTATGCTCTATCCTACGGCTACCTGAACATGCATAGAACTGGTCAACTGCTGTACTTACCTCTCCTCCAAACTATTACTTACAGTTAAGTAGCACTGTTAATCTTTAATTATTTCTCCAAGAGGCTGAAGCTAGTTTAGCTCAGTTGTGCACCTTGTAAGATGAAACAGATTTCTATAGGAAGTATCTGAAGACAAGCAGCAGTTCCTTGGTTCTGTAATAGAAGGCTGCTGTATGCAGAAACCAGAGCTCGGGGTGACCAAGTTGTTTTAAATCCACCATCTTCAGCATTGAATCTCTCATGGTTTAGACCTGCATTCATGCCATTATCTACTTTTGACTAAGTTTACTTCCCCCAGCAGGCAGCTCTTAAGAGAGCAAGTGACACAGTTCAACGTGATATAATGGTAACACTTTATTGAACTTCAAGTAAGTCTTCTTTAAAAGCCTGTTCAGTGTCTTTATTACTGCAACAGGTCATGTAGAAGGTAAAAGGTTATGGGGAGGCCTGCAGAGCAGTGGCTCAATGCTTTGTGAAAGGCCTGAATTGTTCATATGCATTCTTTCCCCTGACAAGGACAGACACAGGAAGTATTTACAAGTATATCTCAAAGAATGAGGTTTACACTTAGAAATTCACAGATATATATATATAGTTTGAACTGTTCAAGTACATTTCAGTTGGACAAAGTGCTACAGGACACAGAAAAACCAGTAAAGACAAGAGGAACTAGTAAGACAAAGAGGTGGCAGTCATTTGTGTGCTAAACCACTTGTAGGTGGTTGCAGTATATGCAAGATCTAGAAGTTGAAAGAATTTGGGGTATTGTCCTGGATTTGGAAAGTGTAGCTGTTAGCAGTAGAACCTGGTACAACACTTTGGTCTTCCTCCTCCTACAAGGAAAGAAAAGAATGTTGAAATAGCAGTAACATTTTAATCTAGCAGACAGTGCTGGAATAGAAAATAAAAGTGGAAAAGACCCCTGAAGCCACTTACTTCTGCTGAGAAATATTTCTCAATGATGGTGGATGAGGCTCTGTACACTTCTTCATTTTCATGTGACTGGAGAGCTTCAATTCTGTCTAGACCCCCACACTCCTCAATTATGAGGCAAAGCTTTTCAGTCTCATTAATCTTCTCAGCAGCCTGCAAGAGAAAAGTGTGGAATAACCTCAGGAAGGATATATAGCAGCAACTACTGGAGAACCATTAGCAACAATGTGGACAATAATCAAGCATACTGCATCCACATACCAAAAAGATGTTGGAAACTGCATCCAGGATAACAAGCACAGTTTTGCTGTCTTTTGTTGAGAGAAGATTCAGTAGGGGTTCAAGAACACCAGCCTGAACAAGATACACAATCTGGTCAATTGTTCCACCACTTGTGTAGTTCGTCACAGCCCACACAGCTTCCTTCTGAGATTTGAAATCCCCCTGCAAAGGTAAGAGCAGAGTGTTTGAACACAGAGGTAATAGGAAAAGGCTCAACAGAGTAAATATAGGCTTTGTTTACCTTCCTCAGAATACCAATGAGATAAGGCACAAGACCATGGTCTACAACTCGCTGGATCTGATCTTGACGCCCAGCAGTGATGTTGGACATTGTCCAGGCTGCTTCTTTCTGAATATTGTTTTTATTATGAGAAAGGAGACTTGGAAAGACAGCCAGTGCTCCTGAGTCAATAACAATCTGTGTCTGCTCATCAGTACCAGTGACAATATTTCCTATGGCTCTTAATGAGGGAGTCTGAAACAAAGATGAATAGGATATTTAGGAAAATTGTTCAAAACCAGATTAGATTATAGCAAATACAGCCATACTTGATGGCCATCCACTCTAACCTTCCCAATTAACAGCATGATCTGCTATGTACAATGGGTTTTGGGCTAATCATCAGCATTCCACAGGCAGGCACCAACGTCTGCATGCAAAGACTGCACACCTTCCAAGGCCAGTCTGCAAACAACCACCCACAACAGAGCTTAGAGAAACTACCTGCTAAATACTAATGCAGTTTTATTATACTCTAATTATAGTGTGCACAGACAACACTTGTAAACACTGTCCTTAGAATCTGGATCTGCAACAGCAATTTAAAGTTAAGCTTTACTGAATGCTGACTATTGTGCTAGCCTGTGAGGTAAATCCAATGATTATATAAAGCAGCTTGATAGTCATCACCAGCAGCAGTCTGTCTTATGCAGGGCAGCACCCAGGCAGAAGAGAAACCGAAGTCTCCCTTCACAAAAATTAGAACAGGCACCTGACTTATGTATGAAAAGAACCACTCAGTTACATGGACACTACTCTCCGTAACTGCAGTTCTAGCCATGAGTCAAATCAAGCAACAACAGCCTGCATATCCAATAACTTACCATTATTGGCAGCTCACTACATCCCAGGAGTCTCACAAGTTGTGGCACCAATCCAGTTTTCACAACAACTTCTATCCTATCATTGGAACCATCTGTGAGGTAGGAAATTGCCCAGCACGTGTCTGCCAACACCTCAGGGTCATCATGGTGTAGGAGCCGGACTAGAGTTGGAAGGATCTGCTGGATGGCTTCTATGGGAGGTGCAGGATTCTTATTGCGACATAGGTTTGAGAGGGTCCACGTAACATTGCGCAAATATCCAGACTGCCACAGTTGAAATAAATGGTTAGCAATAGTTTATCTAGGTTTTACTCAGTAATTGTAACTTGAATCGCTCTGCACACTTACAGCCAGGGAAGAGAGGTCAGGAACAGCAAGGAGACTTAGCAGTGGCTCAATTGCACCATATTTAATAACGAGGTCTCTGTAGGCAGAACCATCACCTGGAAAAAAAACAAGAAAAAAAGCCAGGTGAAGATCAGAAAAAGAGGGACATGTGTACACAGAACCAGTGTGTGTTAGAGGATTAATTCTTCTACTCCTTAAGAATGGCTAGATAAAATAAGAAGAAACGAGAGGACAAAAAGACTACTGCCATGGTTAAGTCACATGACAAGCACGTTCAATCAAGCCATTGCGCTTAACCTTTTGCATTGGAAGAAGAGGTAATGCAGAGTATGTTTTCTATACAGCTTTTCCTAAGAGTTCATAACCATGCAGAGTCTTGTGTGTTTCTTTGAAGACAATTTTAAGTCCTACACTAGAACAGAGCTTTCCCCACAATATGGGACTTGAAATGCATTATAATCATCAGCTGCATGATTGGATGCTACAGAATAATGCCGATAGAATGTCAGAGTTTGACTGAGAATTCTATTGCAATGTATAGCAAATACCCTATAATTAAGTTTAAAATTCTAAGGACAAACTTTAAGAAAACCCCACTCAAACAAGGCTGTTTTAAACAAGATAATTTTCTCTGTGTGAAGATTCACTGTTTTCTAAGGCACAGCCGTTGGAAATTCTAATACAGCAGGTACAATATTTAACTATATTATTTATTTTAGCCATTTTTTAATAACTGGATCCAACACAGGCAGATCAAGTAATCCTGAAAGAAGCATGAAAAACTGCAGTATATCAATACTTTCCCACCAGCAAGCAACTGTTTCAAAGCAAGGGATATTGGCCATCACATACACAATTATTTGAGTCACTGCTTCCTGCCTTCCCCTTCTTACTTAATACACAGAGCAGAGCTCATTGCTGAGTCATAAAAACACTGAGATGCCTGAAAAAGGTTTCTGGTGTAGCAGAGATCCATCAAACCTGAGCTGAAATCTGGAAGCAGTACCCACAATACAACCCACAGACTGTGCCAGACACTGCATGAGCTTTCTCATACCAGGTCTGAAGACAGAGTTGCCTGCAGCATGCTCTGCAATGCTGGCCATGTCATGACTGGAAAGCCATTAGGGCAGAGCTCCCAAGCAGCTCAGCACAGAGCATGGCACAGCAGAAGTGATGTCCTCCCACCTCAGATAAGGGCACAGGTCTGAATTTGAGCTGTGCAGCACATGGACATACCTGCAATATTCCCTAAGGCCCACACAGCCTGCTCACTGATGTGGATGTGTGGAGAGGCCAGCAGGGAAATGAAGGCTGGAATTGCCCCACCATCCACCACTGCCCTGGTTTGCTCTGACGTGCCAGAGGCGATGTTGGTGAGAGCCCAGGCAGATTCAAACTGGATGGGGCTGCAGTCTGCTCTGCCCAGGAACAAGACAAACTTCGGGATCAAGCCAGCCCGAATTATGTTGTCTATTGGGGGTTGCTTCTCTCTTGAGAGGAGTTTCCTAAGGAGGAAGGCAAACAGGAAGCATTATTTTTGCCTGCAGACATCTGAACAACAAATTAAAGTCTTAAAAGCACCACATAAAAAACGTTTAGCATTATCTTAACATTCAGAGAAGGCAATACAACAATACAACATGAAGGAGAAATGCAGACAAGCTGAACGCTGGCTTCCTAGGCCTCTGTTAACATTGGGTTTGGCATGTCTTCACTATGTGAGAGGTTCTGTTCAGACTCTGAAGTAAAATAGATCTACAAGAGTCATAAAACATCTGAATTGCTAGAGGCCTCTCAGCAGAGAGGTTAATGACTGCCAGGAGCAGCACTGCAGCAATATGCAAGCTTGCTAAAGGATATTTTAGATTTGGAAGGAGAAACAAGCTTAGCAAGCTTCAAACCCCAGTCACCTTACTGTTCACATTATTCTAAGGTGGATCACCACACTCCCATACATATCAGAGCCAAGTGTTAACGCAGTTTAAAAGGTACCTTTGCTCTAACAAAGGATTTACTATAATTACTCCTTTAAATCTAAGGTGACTACTGCTTAATTTGCCACCACTAGAGCAAATTACTTCTTCTTCAGGCACTTTAAATATTCAAAAGCAACATGGTCTCAATAAAATTATGCCTAAGTTATGGGTACCTCAACGTTGTATAGAAGACTAGGTGTTTGTTGAAATACTGCCTGGTAAGACATAAGCAGCCACTTAACTTATGAGCCTTTCTCACCTTGCCTAGTTAGTGGCTTGCACAGCTGAGCTGGTTTCCTCTGAACTGCTTACCTGGCAGCTTGAGTAGCCTGCAGCTGAAGCTCCATATTATTACTATTAACTCCTTTGACTATTTCTTCAACTGACCAGTGTGCCAAAACCTGTACAAGAAAAAGTTACATGAATGCTTCACTGGAGAGTCATGCGTATTCCTGACCACAGAGGGCTCTTACACAATACCATGAATAGGCCCCAATTTACAGCCACTTCCCTTAATACCACCACCATGACATATTTCAAAACCTCATCAGCTTCAGCTTTATCAACAATTATCTGACCTGCTGAAACCTTTCTTAACCAAGTACTTCATACCAGTTTTGCTAGGCTTAAAACGTAGCTTCAGCCAGTTGTGTTTAAGAGTGCTGTTCGTTAGGGGTGATAGTACAGGCCTGAGCTGCTAATGCACATGTAGTAGTGCTGTCCCACCCTCAAGAAGGGATTCATGCTGGCCTGGCTGCAGGAGCTTAGACTGTAAGACCCTCCAAGCGTGTCTGTTCCAAGTGCCCGCTTACCTGGTTGCCTCTGTTTTCCTGAAGGGGAGAAGTAGCATCGTCTGGTAAAGTGCTCACATTTCTTCTTTTAAGCATCTGGTCATCTTTCTTAGCTTTTCTCAGCTCCACATTGACTTCAATGCGCCGCCTTCTCATTTCCTGGACAATAAACATTCAGAGTAAGTTCTTGGCTTTTGAAACTTAGGTTTAAAGAGACAATGGCTGGCTAAAGTACTAATTGCACCAGAGTACTCACTGTGCTGTCCTTTCCTTTGTTCTTGAATCTGTTCAGTCGAGCTGATGGTATATTGGCATTTTCATTAGTAGACATCTTGCTTGTTAGATTTTTGAGCGGGACAGATAAAAACAAGCCTGAAAACAGAGCAAAGAAACAGCAAGTTTGCTCCACAAAAGTTAAGTTTTGAAAATTGGATCAATACTCAAGAATGAGAGGCACTTGCTTGTATTAATATTGTAACAACATCAGACTTGATCCACAGCTGTCTCTTTAAACAGCCAGATGTTACAAGCTCCACCATCAACACAAAAGCAGAAGACTCACGCGATTTTAAGACACTTTAAACCAAACACTATTAGTTATTATTTTTAGGAGCAAGATAGATTTTCCTCCCTACAGGCAACACACACACACTGTTAAGGACTATTTTCACTGTAACGTACCTGTACTGCACAGGATCCCACCCTGACCTTTCTAGACGAGAACAGCGAGCTCTCGCACTGGGAAGCTCGCCCCGAGGTCGTTTGCCGTGCCGGTGCAGCCAGCAGCACATAACAACGGCTACACGGGTAACAAGGCAAACGACCGCACCTCAGCCATCCCCAGCGTAACCCACTGTATAAAAACTGGCTTCGCTTCGGCCACAGCCCCACCGGAGCAACAGCCTGCCGGGGAATACACCAGCCCTGTCAGCCCCAGTGTAGACAGCGGAGACTTGAGAGCCTCCGGAAAGAGGTCCCAGCAGGGACTGCCGGCGGAGCACGGCCCTTTCTAAGGGCAGCGCAGGGCCCGCGTCCCCGCCGCCCCATACCCGACTCCTCTCAATCCCAGCCCCGCACCTCGGCCGGGGACACTGCCGATCGCTCCGCTGCTGCCGCACGCTGCCACTGCCCACAGGCGCCCCACGCGGCATTTAAATTTCCCGCGGCCGCGCCCTGCCATTGGCCAGTTCGAGCCAAAGCAGCCTTCTGATTGGCCGGTTTGAAAGCAGCCCGGTTCGCGATGACGGGGAACGCCCTCCCGGAAGAGCCGGCCGGACGTGACGTCTACACACGCCCCGGTACTACAGCTCCCGGCGCGCTCCGCGCGGGCAATGTCGGCAAGCCTCTGTGGGGCGGAGCGGGGCACGCCGGGAGTTGTAGTGCGGGGGGCTGGGCTCGGCGAGATCGCGGGACTGGAGGGGTAGAGCGGGGTGGGGGATTTGTATCCCTGGAGGGGTCTCGTTCTGAGCGGTTTTGGGCAGAAACACCCATTCCCTCACGCAGAGTGCAGATTCTGCCTCAGTAACCGGCAGGGCACCACAGGCTTCTCCTGGGACAAGGGCATGTAGTGACAGGACGAGGGGGAATGGCTTGAAACCGAAAGAGAGTGGGTTTAGATGGGATATGAGGAAGGAATTCTTTCCTGTGAGGGTGGTGAGGCCCTAGCACAGGTTCCTAGAGAAGCTGTGGCTGCCCCATCCCTGAAAGTATCAAAGGCCAGGTTGGATGGGGCTCCAAGCAACCTGGGATAATGGAAGGTATCTCTGCCCATGGCAGGGGGTGGAACTGGATGAGCTTTAAGGTCCCTTCTAACCCAAACCATTTTGTGATTCCATGATTCCATGGCTCCATGACTCACTTAATGTCTCCTAGAAATGTGGTGCACAGAAATGTAAAGAAAAGGGGATATGAGATTGTAGTTGAAAGCAGTTCTACAGCTATCAGCACAGATGAAAACCAAATCATACAGAGTAACAAAAGAAAAGGATTCCTGCCCCTGTGTCATGGCCTGAAAAGGCATGGGATTGTTTCCAATGGGTTTGGCCTGCTCATGAGGGATGGAATACAAAAGAATACTGATCTTCCAGGAGATATAATTCAAACTATAAAACTGTAGGGAAAACATGACTCTGACAGCGACTCTGACAGCAACTCTAACATTTCAAGACACCTATAAGGTAGAACTCAGAGAAGCATCAGGGATGCACATCCATACATCTGTGTGCTAAGCCATCACATTAAACCACTTATACTGATCTGTAGGTGCACATAGGTGTCCAGGATGTTTGCTGAGGAGGGGGAATTACCAGTGACATCTCATACAGCTGGTTTTGGGCCTTACAGTGCTGAGCTTTGTAAAAAAAACCCACAAAAACAAGAGCAGAGAAGAGGAGAAAGCACATTACTAACAAATGGAGATATTTAACAAGACAAGACTAGTTTGACAGAAAAAAAAAAAGGCAGTTCAAAAGCAGAAATGGAGGTAAAACACCTGCTCTCCTGAAGGATTGGAGGGTTGGCATGAAGAAATTCCATTGGGTATTGAATCGCTGGCAGTGCATGGTCTGGTGCAGTGAAATCCGGGTGCAGGGAGGGGTGTTGAGGGCAGGGAGAGGGCTGGCAGTGCCTGAGACCCCCGAGGGGGCTGCATGCGAGGTGCTGCAGGCGATGTGGGCTGTGAGGGAGGTGACAGCTGCAAAGGCTCTTACCAGCACAGTGAAGCAACAGAGAGGTGGAGGGAGACTGGGCAGTTGGGGCAGGACAGCAGCCAAGCAGGGGCTGAGGTTATGGGGCAGCGAAGGGTGTGTGTGAGGCGGGGAAAAGGGCCGTGAGGTCTCACAGAGCCCTGAAGAGGGAAGGTCCCTGAGGGGAGAAGGCCGAGTGTGGAGCCGCCGGGGCTGGATGGAGTTACCGGCCACAGCACAGGAACCACGGCCGAGCCCATGAGGGGAAGTTTAAAGACGCGGGACAGGAGGCCGGCGGTGGCCGGAGCTCCCCGGGACAGTGAGGCAGCCCCAACCAACTCCCCCCAAGCTCACGACTGACTGTGACGCACTCGCGCCGAGGGCGGGAACACGCTCTAGGGCGCGGCGGGGCGGTGGGCACGCGCTGCGGGGCGGGGCCTGGGGACACTGCGGCCAATGGCGTGCGAGAAGGAAGGGGCGGGGCCTTCCCGCCGCTAGCAAGGAGACCATGGCGGCCTCCGGGGGGCGGGGCCAGTGTCGGCCGGGCGGGCTTCTTACTACGCGGCTCGCGCAACTTCTCTTGGGTGACCCAGTGGCCTAATGGATAAGGCATCAGCCTCCGGAGCTGGGGATTGTGGGTTCGAGTCCCATCTGGGTCGTGTCGTTTGTATTTTGTGGCCCTACCGCGGGTGGCTCCGCGGTGCCAGCCCTACCTAGGACCTGCGCGACTCTTTTGCCCGCAGCTGCCCGGGCCTGGCCTCCGCCCCCGGGCCCCTTCCCCGCTCTTGGCACTGCGTCCCGTCTGGGGCTGCCGCCCTCTCCGTGCTTCCCGCGGGCTTCCTTTCGGTGGCTCCAGCTCCCCTCCCGGGATCTCTGGGAGAGCCCCAGCTGGGAGAACTCCCGGGCCCGGACATGGCCACGGTGCTGTCGGTCCCTCATTTGCCCAGCCCCGCTGGGAAAGCTTTTCCATCTCAGCTGCTCGAGCATCCTGGAGCTGCTGGAATGCTGGGAATACTGCAAACACCACTGCTGTGCTCTTAATGGAGATTGCTCCTGTCCAGGTAAAGAGCCTGGGGAAACAGTGCAGACACAGCCGTACATGAATGAGGGTTGAATTACGCCACCAGCTAATTCAACAGAAAAATCCCTGGAATATAGGTCTGTGGGATGCTACGTGTATGTATCCATCCATCCATCCATGAATCCATCCATCCTCCTTCTCCTTCCTCCCTCCCTCCCTCCCTCCCCAGCACAAGCACTCACACTTCAGCTTCTCCTGCTTGCTGCAGGTACCTGCTGGTTGCAAAAGAAATGTAGGAGCCCTCCTCTCTCTCATCCTCAGTTTACATTCCTATTCCCATAATAGCTATCTTGGGATACTTCTGGAATTAAAATGTTCCAAACAACAGAGGAAAACAAGGATTAATAAGTGCTGCAGTAGAAATGTAATTCCTTGAGTAATAGATGTGTTGAAATGTCATTTATTTTCCACACTAATTGGTGAATTTTCTGTATCTTCAGCCATCGCTGCTGGAGACAAAGCCCTGAGCTTTTAGAAATCCTATTGAAATGCTTAATTAAGGTAGGAAAAAACAAACTGCTTAAACTAAGCAACACTGAATCCCATGCCACAGGTATTGTTGAGGGTTGGATTTTCTGTCAAGGGTGGGTTTCAGGAGCCTTTCAGTGCCTTTATGGAGTTTTTAAGTTGTTCATTGTCCCTTAAAGTCATGTGCAGCTTCCACAGCACCCAGCAGCAGCTGGTGAGTTAAACTATCACAATGGAAATCTTGTGTAGCAATAAGGTCACTTAGAAATAAGCCTTCTTAATTCAGTCACCCAAATCTGGGTTGGCTTGGTGTGTGAAAATTTGCAGAGTTCTTCATGTTGGCAAAGAGAGATTTAAAACTAAAGCTGTATGGGATCAGCAGAGCTTTCCCTTGGACTGGACAGTCACTACTGCATTTTTCAGTCTGAAAAGAATCACTGAAGCTGGTTCCTTAGCATAAAAGAGGAGATTAGCAGCTGTATCACTGGCGGTGGCCAGAAATCCCTAGATATGTTCCATTGCCATGCACATCCTTTACAGACCCTGCATCCCAGGGGTTTGGTGTGTTCCAGCATGTTTCAATTCCTCTCCAGAATGCAGTTCTCCATAGCCAGCAAAACCAGACTTGTTCCCTATGATTTTTCTCTACAGAGTGCCATAGGAGGGCAAGACTCTCCCCAGAATAAAAATCTGCTGCCAAAACCATACATGGGTGTGTTATTCCCAGGACACAGGTGATGCAGCCAGGGGGTTGTGTCCCGATGGGAAGGAGCACATTCCTCCCAGGCAGGGCTGGTGGAGGCAGCAGCTTGGTCTTGCTCCAGTGGGCTGTCCAGTGAATGATTCCCGTTTCCCCTCAAGCTGCCTCTCATTAGCATGAATCGGGGGAAGGGCATAAAAGACTCCACTTCATTTTGAGTCTGGAAAAACTTTACTTCAAAATGACAACCCAAGTGTTCTGGCTCCTCTGCTTTGTCATTAGCTCATCTTCTGGTAAGTCTGTTACCTTCTGAGTGGGGCTGGGACATGTCTGCCTTGGGAATCAGGGGAGGCTAAAGACATTCCTATAAATTCTTGCCTGAGCAGCCCCCCAGGCTGTAGCTTTTTCAGCAAGTAAGGGCTCAAGAAAGAAACATTTCAACGTGTTTGTAGGATGGGATTGTAAATTGCAATATTTAATTTGTCAGCATTGGGAAGAATTAAGAGCACCTGGCAGAAGCAGGCAGGGAGCTGGTGCTCTGTCCTGCCAGCCATCAGTGGCAGGTGAAGTTGGATTTGCTTCTGCATCTGCTGTTTTTATAATTTGTATACGATCTTTCTCTTTTTTTCCCTTTCATCTGTAACTCCAGGTGTCTGACTGACTTCAGCATGCTCAGTGTGCCCTGTGTGCCTGCAGCAAGCTGTCCTGAGTGGATTTATTTGGGTTTTAGTGCCTCACTGACAGAACAGAAATAGCATTTACATGTGTTCCACTGGGATTTGGTTATGTTGCAGTCATATTTCTTAGGCTGCAACAATCAGACAGGAATATGCTGGTACAAGAGGAGGAATCTCAAGGTCCTGAACAGATTGAGTAGAGAAAAATGAACTATTTCTTGATACAATCCGTGACGGGAAAGGCGTGATAAAGTGGTAGGAGAGTTCATTTACACACCCAAGTCTGAGACACCTGTTCAGAGGGCACAGCTTCATACTGAACCATCTCCAAACCCCCCTTGCCTGCTGCTGTCTGCAGCTTGGACTTCTTCCACCCCTCTCTCTATGGACATTCTTTGGACTTTACGGGTGGCCAGCCCAAATATCAAGGAATCTTTCCCATGACAGCAGCTGGTGAGAGCACAGGGGGAGAAGTGGCAAGGTCAGCACTTGAGTCAGTTATAGGAGATAAACCAGGACACTGTTCATCTGTGTATGTCGAATCTCTCTTTTCACACAAGGAGCTGGGATCAGCCTCCTACACAGAATAACCATGGCTGTGAACATCAGGCAGAGGCTGTGTGTGGGTGAACCGTGTGAAAACTCTGCTGGCTCATTCCAGGCATGCAGGGAAGGGCTAAAGGAAAAGGAAAATGGACTGCCAGGGGAAATTTCTCTCCTGCCAGGCTGAAAATGTTGGTCATTTTGCTTTGTGAGGTTCAAGGGATCAAGGTGAAGATATAAATGAAAGTGTAGGTGACTACCCAGCTTGCGGGAACAGTGCCATTAAGTTATTTTTTCACTGGATTCCCAGACGCTTCCTTTCTTTCTCAACTCTTGTCCTCTCAAATTAAGCAAAGCCTTGAAATAATTGTTACTCAGCAGCACTAGCCTAATTACTGCTACTATATACTCCATAGTGCACAAGTCAAAGAGCCAAAACTGTGGGTAAAGACTTTTCCAGTAGTGTCCAAAGCTGCTGGAGAGTCTGGATGACATTGTCCAGAGGCATCCCATGGATGGGAAAACCAAATAGTTCTGCTGTCACAGTCTTTTAAACAAGCATCCCAAATGGCAACGTGAACCTTGTTTCCTCAGATGCTCCCTGGAGATTCAGGGGTTTGAGAAAAGGGTTTGTGTTGGGGTTTTTTTGCAACAATAATAAAGTAAAAATGCAAATCTCCTGTTTTGCTCACACAGCTGCATTCCCTGTACTGGGCCTTCCATGTCAGAGTACAGAGGAATGAGGAGCTCTACTGTGGTTCATCTGTCGAGCTATTTATCAGCTTTTTGTCTAATTGTCGGAGGCCTCACTTACAGAGTACAGCCTCAAATCTTCCCATTCTGAAGCACGTGGAATAAAAGACTTAAAACGCTGATTTTCTCTCTCCTTTTTTGTTTGTAGGATCCCTGCCCTATGCTGAGAAACCCGGCCAGGCTCTTAGCAAAGATGTTTTTAGTTCAGCAGCTGCTGCTCATGGCCAGGTGAAAGTGCCAGCCAGGGGCACGGGCAGTGCCAGCAGGAATGCCAGGGAAGGCCAGCTCCTGGGAATGCCTCCCACCCATCTGCAGCAGCCAAAGCCCCCGGGAATCCCCTCCCTCGTGTCCAACAAGAAGAAACATGTTGAGCCTTCCCTGGAAAACAGCACTGGGCTGAGGAAGCAGCACTGGCAGCACGGAGGGGTCCTGCCCCTGGAGACCCCAACCCAGGGGGCTTCTCCCACCCCCCCCGACTCTGGCCAGGCCAACAGGAAGCACACAGACCGGCGGCTGGCCAAGGTTGCCAACAGCGTGTGGGCTCACGCCCTCCACGCCGCACCTTCCCATCCAAAGATGATGTCCCTGATGGAAGTTTATCATTTTCCAGACTCTGGAACAAAGGAGTCAAATGATCCTAACACACTGCACCACTTCAACCGACCAGGGAAGGCAATCCCCTATAAACACCCTGACCCCTTCACAAGGATCCCCAAACCCTCCTGGGTCACCAACCGCTGGTCACCCAGCTCGATGTACCTGGGTATGCTCAGGAAAGGTAAGGGACAGGCTGCCCAGAACTTCCCAAAGGCTGGGGGGCACAATGGGATGAGAGATCCCCAAAGAGCCCATTGCTGTCCCTCAGTCTGTGTTCCTGTTGTAGATGGTGACAAGGAGAAGGTGTGTCTGACTGAGTGCAGGAAGGAGCAGGATGAAGTGGAGGCCTTTTGTGCCAGCGAGTTTGGTAGGTGGTGTCCCCCTCAACCCACAGGGACAGAGCACCTTCTGTCCACTTGTCACTGATACTTCACTTATGCTTTTAAAATACTGTGATTAAGATACAGTAAGTATGTTAAATAATTACCGAATATTCAAAATGGACCCATCACAGTTCTTCATAAACATACTTACCTTACACTTTCCCTACTTTGGGCTAGTACTGCCCTTTTTTTTGTTTCCTCTGGAGGAAGAGTATCCTTGGGACTGGTCAATGGAACTGAAAAGACCAATTGTTTTAGATACTCTTAGATTAAACATTGCAGCTGTGTTATTTATCTCTTACTGTTCAGAACAAGTTTGATTTTGGGGATTGAAGTTTGAAATTAAAATAAAATGGCAAAGCAAACAGAAATAAGACTCTTATTTCTGTAAACCTCTTTCTAGAGAGGATTCTTCTTGAAGTTCCTTAGGATTCAGTGTCTTTAGTCCTTGTGTCTACGCTGATGTAACTAAAGGTGGCAGGAATCAGCCTGGTATTTTTGTACAGACTGTTTAAAGATAAGCATTTTCTGACTGAAACCCTGCCTTGTGCTTATGAAGTTGTGAAACAGATACCAACTTTTTCTCACAGTATTTTAAGAGATAAGGAAAATACAAGCCCAGTGGTAACAGATGTTTCCATTTGTAGAACATAAACACGTTAGGAGACATCTGTTTTGTCTAAATGGAGAACTCCAGAAGTGCTTTCTACAAATGCTGTCCTGCTTTGGTTTTTACCACTCTCATGCATTCCTGTCCAACATGGGCTTCACAGCAACCCGACCTCTGTGTGTTTTAGCCCTTAACCAACAGCAGCCTTATTCTGCTCCTAAATTGAAAAGACAGGTAGGAAAAAGTCTGAGCAACAGATAAGCCAAGGCTCCACAGTGGCAATCAGAGAGCTTTTCCTTTCTTTACATTTACGGTGCAGATAAAAGAATAAATGACTGAATCAGAGTTCTCCCCCTGATGCAGGTGTAACACCAGGTGCAGTTTCCCCACTAGCACGGAGCTGTTTACCCATTCCTGCACTCAGCTCAGCACTTGCCAGAGCCAGAGACTGGGAGAACAGCATGAAGTGATTGTCTGAGCTCCCAACACAACTTACTTGGTGCCCTTTTGTCTTGGTATGACAAGGGCCTTTTATTTCAAAAGCCAAAGCATTGAGTTACCAGCTCGGTACTTCATTTACTTTGTACTTCATTGGGAAGTTTTAAATTTGAGAATTTTACTTTGTTAGGTAAATATGCCCACTTTTTATATATCAGGATAGAAAATGGTACTAAACCCATCACTTTCTTCACTAAGAAACATTTCGGACCTGTAAAGCACAAGGTTTGCAAAGCAGCAAAACTTAAGGCAATCACCTTACCAAATGTGATTATTTGAAGCAATTCCTACTGCCCACTCCTGAGTCAAAGGATTCCTGCTGACACTTCCTTTACAGCATTTTAAATGACAGCCTTCACACATACCCTGAAAATTGCCATGATGTAAAATCTGTTCCTTTTTTTCTCTCTCCCTTGAAACAGCAGTGAATGGAATTGTTTATAACCTGGAAAGCCTGGGGAATGGAGTTCGCTGGATTACCCTCTTGGTAGACAGTGATGGATTGTACAAGATGAGTCGCCTGTATGTCACTCCTGACGCTGCCTTCTTCCGAGTTCACATCCTGGTTGTGGATACTTTAAACTGCAGTAAACCATGTCCAGACCTTAAACTTGGTAAATCATTCCAGCTAAATCCATTCTGCTATTCTTCTGCATGCACTGCAATCTTAGTCTGCCCTACTTTATTAGGCTTAGCCTGGGTTGTTGGGAAAATTTGGAAGAAAAGTATTTACTCAAAGTGGAGGCCTTTTTCCATCCAAGTTTCTCAAAACTTTCGCAAGAAAACCAACTGCATTAAGAAGTCAGGTACCAGCATAGCCCTTTCTTAACTTTGTCCAGTTCCAAAATGATGACAAGTTTTCGGGATTCCTAGAACAATACAAGCAGGAGTTTAAGCTGGTGTCTTTGTAAGTAGTTCGGTTTTCCTTCTAAGTGCAAGATTATCAAATACCAGCATTTCCCCCAACAGTAAATCATCATTTCCATGCCAGCACCACCCACAGGTCCCAGCAGAGCTCAGGACGCCACTGTAGAAGCCCCCTGTTCAGGATGTTTCCACAGGCAAAACTTCACTTCTATTCCCAGCCCTAGTGCCCTCGGAATGACCCCCCATTCCCCATGGCTCAGCAGCCCCGTTTCTTTTGTTTTTGTTGTTGCAGGCAGCAGGTACATCGTGATGGGGCACATCTACCACAAGCGCCGGCAGGTGCCCGCCAAGCTGCTGCCAGCCCTGTGCAGGCGGCTGCGGCCAGGGGATGGCTGGGTCGGGAGCAGCAGCAGCTATGTCAGGAGATTCAACAGGAAAAGGGATCTCAGGGTGCGGGCAGCACGCTCCAAGTGTCCATAAAGCTCCAGGGGCTCCGTCCAGGACGTGGGAGCAGCGGGATCCACACTTAGAGCACACCTGGCCGTGGGCAGCGCTCTCGTCTGGAACCGGCTGCGATCCAACACCTGTTTTTGTGCTTTAGCAAACACTGGGTGCCTCAAGCAGGCACCCCTGGTGAGGTTTAGCACAGAAGTCAGTCTAGGGAATGTTAACTGGCCATGAATTTGCTCCAGCTGCTTTCAGAGCCACAGGTTATTGTAGCTTCCCCTGCTGCAGTGTGCCCTGAATAATCTGTAGTAACTGTAATGCAAAATTCTGGCAGCTTCATCCTCAGTACACAATAACTGCACTTTGAACCCTTCACCTTGAACAGATTAGATGATACCACAGCTTTATCTACACAGGATGTTCACTGTGTTTTCACAGTTCTGCCTAAAGTATCACATCCATTCGATTTCAGAGAAACCAAAGCCACCAAGTACCATTTGTATTATTTTTGTCTCTTCAACCATGTCCATGGTACTTCTGAAAATTACACCATTCTTCCAGCAGAGCTGGATGTTCACAAAAAGCATACAGAATAGAGTGTAATGATTTGAGTATGTTGCTGACTGAAAGCAAATCAAGAACTGCACAACACAAATGCCCAGTTGGGTTTACAAGCGACAGCACAGGGAATGCGAAATGCCAGGAAATGCGAAATGAGCACAGGCTGCACACACTGCATGTGCCTGGGCATTTTGTCCCAGAGCTGTACTGAATGCCATTCCCCAGGAGAAATATTGCCAAGCTTGTACTTGCACATTGGTAAAGTTACTTTTTAAATCAAAAAGTCACTATTTTAGTACCTTTAATGTGGTGGAATTGAGATGTTTGTTGTTCCCAGTCAGTATTCGCAGATAAGAAGTCTGTAAAAGAAACCAATAAAATGCACGAGGTTCTGCTTTCACTGTCTCATGGGTTCTGGAAGACCCAAAAGGCTTATGTAATGATATTACACAAAGTCATCTCCTTGTGCGACAAGTTGGCTGAGGAGTTGATACATATTTCTATTAAGAAATGTAAAAAATGCAGTATAGCTTAAAACCCCACATGCGCAGTGATATGATGTGACCTGCCACAGGAAGCAGTGGCTTCTATAGAAGCGTTTTCTGTTTTGAAACAAAGCTAGTTTTGACACAGTGTACTCATCACACACTTCTGCAGCTTGATTTAGTGTCACTGAAAAGCCACGGAGCAGGGGATGGGACAGGCCACGCTGCATCAAGTATTTTTTGATATGGAGACAAATATCGAGAGCAAACATCCCGTGTTTGGGACCCAAAAGGCTCTCACTGGAGGACAGAAATTTACTCACAGTGTGAGTCTACCTAAAAAATACAGTGTCACTTTTGCTATGTGAAAAACTTTGCATGGAGCACAGCATGGATTGATGGAATTTTCCTTGAGAGAATCTGAGGGGGTTTTGATTTGGCAGAAGGATTGTTCTGGCAATGAATCAAAGCTTTGGAGTGACTGGAAGGGACAGGAGGAGGAAGGGTTACATGTGCATCTCGAGTTTCTTTGTTTCTGTTTTCAGGGGAAGTCCAGGGACTAAACAGCAACTCCTCCAGGCATCCCCCTGCCCAGAGCAGCAGCCAAACCCCATTCCTGTCATCCTGCTCCAACCCAGTGAAATGTGGTTACAAACCCAACATGTATTTCCCTGTGACTGTCTCTGGGAAGAGACAAGCACAGGACACCAGCGCTAAGGACATCCCAAGCCCGAGTTCAGTGCCCATAACTGACACAAAACACTGGGATGCAGATGTTGCTCTGGGAGCCTGAAAAGCCATTTATTTCATGTTCTCTTCCTGTGTTACCAAGTCCTCTTATCTTTCCCTTCTTGCTTGGAAGGTCCCTCCCTGAAATGTTCCCACAGCAGCTGAGCAACAAGTCCCCGTCTGTCACAGCCCCGAGTGGCTGAGAGGTCTGGAGCTGGAGCAGGACTATCAGTTTTTATTTCTGCAGGGACACCCAGGGTAGAAAAAGCAAGAAGAAAATGTTTCATAACATCCTTTGCCTTTTCTCCTGCATGGGCTGGTGCGAAGACAGCTCCGGAAAATGTATCCACAGAGACGTATACATATTTTGATCTTCCAAATTGAGGGACTTGTTACATCTGTCTGCCAGATTTCACAGCTATGTAGGCCTCAGGGGTTAGCCCTGGAGCCCAACAATGGCACCTGGTAGCTTTGGCAGTTGGGACAGGTTGCCACACTTGCCCTTGCCTGGTCTCTAGGCAGTTTAAACATTCTCACAAGGGCTGGAGCATTCTGATGGTAAAATTGATGGCTCAGCTTTGCTTGAGCAAATGTGTCTGGTACATTGGGAACTTGTACCAGCATTGCAAGAGCATCTGCCCTCCAATTCCCTTCGGCAACAGGCCCAGGGAGATCAGTGTGTGACCTCACATGCATCACGTGGAAGGGATGCTTTCGGTGGAAGAATAGACAAACAAGCTTCGAAAGCAAGCTATACAATTTAGGGTTGGACACCTCCTTTAACAAAGAGTGTTCTGCTCTGGCAATTACTCCGACTACATAAGCTGAATCTGTCACCAAATTAACAGGTTCATCAAACCTCTCAAAAGCTCTAACTACGGCTGGCTGTTCTGCAATCTGTGGGGAACCATCCACTACCTGGACATCAGACTCCCACATCTGCATTCTGGGGTCCTTCCAAGTCATCACAGATTTAACAGAACTTCCTGAACCATCTGTAAAGACTGTTAGAGCTTTGAAAGGGATTTGTCTTTGAAGTTCTTTTGGAGCCAAGTGAATTGCCGAATTGAACAATTTCTGGTTTGGATTGTGAATTGAGATTTTGCCTGGGTAGCTGTCCAGAGCAAACTGGAGGTGTTCATTCGTCTGGAGCAAGTGCTCCAGAACACCAGTTTTCAATGGCAAATAAATGCATGTGAAATCACACCCCGCAAGGGTACAGAGGTCTGCTCTGGCTTTCATAATCAGTTGTGCCATCAGTTCCTGTGGTGTGGTGGTAGTTTTGAATGGCTGATGCTGTTGATGGGATACAACATTATAAAGTCACCCCAAGACATTCCACCCCTTATGCCACATCATTGGCTCAATGACCAAACTAATGTATTCTAACTCTACACACACATTAATACATACATATATACAGCTATGTACAAACAGTGACAGTGACACTCAGCAAGCAGTGGTATACAGGCATTTCACATTACAGATGGTTTTCACCCAACAATCAGATCTCCCTGCAGTACAAAACGTGTTGTTCCATCTATCTGCATTACCCACCATGCGCAACCAGGTCCCTGAGCAAAAACAACCCCACAGATGGTTTTGTCTGTATTCGAGGCAGAATTCCTCCACATAGTCTTTCCTAACAGACCTCTGACATGCACCACTGGGACCTTATCTCTGTCTACTGTATACAGGGATTCAGATTGGGCTGGACCAGCTCTATTGGTGGAACCTTGGGTATTAACTAACTAGGTGGCCTTTGCTAGATGCTGCTCCCAATTTTTAAAAGTTCCCCCACCTAGTGCCTTCAAGGTGGTTTTCAACAATCCATTGCACCGTTCCCCTTTGCCTGCAGCTGGTGAATGGTAAGGGATATGGTACACCCACTCAATGCTACATTCCCTAGCCCAGGTGTTGATAAGGCTATTCTTGAAATGAGTCCCATTTTCAGATTCAATTCTCTCAAGGGTACCATGCCCCCAAAGGACTTGCTTTTCAAGGCCCAGGATGGTGTCCCGGGCAGTAGCGTGAGGCACAGGATAGGTCTCCAGCCATCCAGTGGTGGCTTCTACCATTGTGAGCACACAGCGCTTGCCTTGGTGTGTTTGAGGCAGTGTGATGTAATCAATCTGCCAGGCCTCTCCATACTTGTATTTGGACCATCGCCCACCATACCACAGGGGCTTCACCCGCTTGGCCTGCTTGATCACAGCGCATGTCTCACAATCATGGATAACCTGGGAGATACTGTCCATGGTTAGATCCACCCCTTGGTCTCGTGCCCATCTATAGGTGGCATCTCTGCCTTGATGACCTGAGGCATCATGGGCCCATCGAGCTAGGAACGACTCTCCTTTATGTTTCCAATCCAAGTCTATCTGTGACACTTCTATCTTTGCAGCCTGATCTACCTGCTTGTTGTTTCAGTGTTCCTCATTAGCCCTACTCTTGGGGACATGAGCATCTACATGGTGGATGTTCACAACTAGCTTTCTTACTCGGGCAGCGATGTCTTTCCACTCTTCAGCAGCTCTTCAGCAGAGGTTTTCCCCTACACTGCCAATTAGCCTTTTCTCACTTTTCCAGCCATCCCCATAGAGCATTGGCTACCACCCATGAATCAGTGTAGAGGCAGAGCTTTGGCCACTTCTCTCTTTCAGCAGTGTCCAGGGCTAGTTGAACGGCTTTCAGTTAAGCGAGTTGGCTCGATCCACCTTCTCCTCCAGTAGCTTCTGCAACCCATCATGTGGGACTCCATACAGCTGCTTTTGTTTCATCCCTACGATGCGACAAGAACCATCGGTGAAAAGAGCGTAGCGTGTGTCTTCTGATGGTAGTTGGTTGTACGGTGGAGCTTCTTCAGCATGTGTCACTTGTTCTTGTTCTTCTTTGTCACCGAGACCAAAGTTGTCACCTTCAGGCCAATTTGTAATTATTTCCAAAATCCCAGGGCGATTCAGTTTTCTGATACGGGCGTGCTGTGTAATGAGAGCAATCCATTTGCTCCATGTGGCATTGGTGGCGTGGTGGGTAGAGGGAACCTTTGCTTTGAACATCCACCCCAGCACCAGCAGTCAGGGTGCCAGGAGGAGTTGTGCTTCAGTGCTGATTACCTCTGAGGCGGCTTGGATTCCTTCATAGGCTGCCAAGGTTTCCTTCTCTGTCGGAGTGTAGTTGGCTTTGGACCCTCTGTAGCTTCGACTCCAGAATCCCAGTGGTTGGCCTCGAGTCTCACCAGACACCTTCTGCCAAAGGCTCCAGGACAGACCATGGCTCCTGGCTGCAGAGTAGAGCACGTTCTTCACCTCTGGTCCTATCCTGACTGGGCATGAGCGATCTCCGGTTTAATCTGGGCAAAGGCTTGTTGCTGTTCAGGGCCCCAGTGGAAATCGTTCTTTTTGCGGGTAGCCAGGTAGAGAGGACTCACAATTTGGCTGTACTCAGGAATATGCATCCTCCAAAAGCCTGCGGCATCTAGGAAAGCTTGCATTTCCTTCTTGTTGGTTGGTGGAGGCATTGCTGTGATCTTATTGATGACCTCAGTGGGAATCTGATGCCGTCCATCTTGCCATTTCACTCCCAGGAACTGGATCTCTCGGGCAGGTCCCTTGACTTTCCTCTTCTTGATAGCAAAATCGGCTTCCAGAAGAATCTGGATGATTTTCCCTCCTTTCTCAAATACTTCTGTTGCTGTGTTCCCCCACACAATGATGTTGTCAATGTGCTGCAGATGTTCTGGAGCCTCACCCTTTTCTAGTGCAGTCTGGATCAGTCCGTGGCAGATGGTGGGACTGTGCTTCCACCCCTGGGGCAGTCGGTTCCAGGTGTACTGCACACCCCTCCAGGTGAAGGCAAACTGAGGCCTGCACTCTGCTGCCAGAAGAATGGAGAAAAATGCATTCGCGATGTGAATAGTGGCGCACCACTTCACTGCTTTGGACTCCAGCTCGTACTGGAGCTCCAACATGTCCGGCACTGCAGCGCTCAATGGTGGAGTCACTTCATTCCAGGTACAACAGTCCACAGTCAATCTCCACTCTCCTTCAGATTTGCGCACAGGCCAGATGGGACTGTTGAAGGGTGAGTGGGTTTTGCTGATCACCCCTTGGCTCTCCAGCTCATGAATCATCTTGTGAATGGGAATCATAGCATCTTGAGTTGTCCAGTACTGTCAGTGATGCACTGTCGAGGTGGTAATGGGTACTTATTACCGCAGGCCTGGTTCCTACGGTATATCACCGTGTCCTGCAGCCATAGGGAGGAGGAGGAGAGAAGATCCAGCAGGCAGGAACTGTGCAGCAAGATTGATTTATTTAATTATTTTACAAACTCTTTTATAGACTTTTTTCTTCATAGTCTAATTGGACTTGGGGGTGATTGGCTAAAATCCTAAAACATCCATTGCCAAAATATTTTTCTACTATACCATAAACAAGACTTTCCAAGGTTGCAGGTGGCTTGGTTGTTTACATTCCCTGCTACCTCTTCTGTGAGAGAGAAAAATCTCTCACGGACTTAGAAAATAGCAAGAAAATCCTTGCTAGCAGCATTTTTGTACCTACAATTCCCCCTTTTTGTTTTATAAGATAACAACTCTACTATTAATCCTAAATAGAAATCTACATCAGTTATTAATTCTAAATATGTCCCTAAGGCTTTAACTATCTGACTCCATAACAAGAAATTTAAAGTTCAGTCTCTGCTTGTGGAAGGACCATCCCAGTCTCTGCTTGTAGAAGGACCATCCGCCTGATGGTTGACATCTTGGTCATCATCAGAAGAGTCATTAGGCTGATGATCTACATTCTGGTCGCCATTTGGATGGTTGGCGTTCTGGTCATCATTTGGAGGTTGCCTGTTCTGCCTCTGGTGCCGTAGGTCAGGGCGAACGCATTTTGAAGGTAGCCACCATACCCCAGTATCTGTGGAAACGCAAGCATACCCACGACCCCAAACGATAAGCTCATGTGGGCCTTCCCACTGGTTAGTGAGTAAATTCCGTACCCAGACTTTTGCCCGGGGCAGTTGTGTCTCGCCTGAAGACTGCAATGAGAGAAAATGATTCAGAATAACAGGATTATTTGAATTTTGTGGTACTGTAAGGTGATTAATTGTATACAAAGCTTTTGCTAGTCGGCTCTGTGGGGTTTCTCCATGCATTCTCCTTTTCTGTTTGTCCAAAACACGCTTCAAGGTATCATGAGCACGTTCGACAATGGCTTGGCCAGTAGGAGAATGTGGGATACCAAAGGTATGGTCTACACCCCATAGGTGTAAAAACTGCCGCGTCTTCTCCGAGGCGTAGGCAGGACCATTATCGGTTTTCACAGAAGCTGGCACGCCCAGAACTGAGAAAGCCAATTTCCAATGGGCAAGGACATCACGGCCCTTCTCTCCAGTGTGAGCAGTAGCCCACATAGCCGAGGAGAAAGTGTCAATAGACACGTGCACATATTTCAGCCGACCAAATTCTGGGATGTGAGTTACATCCGTTTGCCAAATCTGCAAGGCTTTTAGCTCTCTGGGGTTTACCCCCGCTGGCAAAGGCACAGTGAGTCCATGACAGTCAGCACAAGCGCTGACAATGTCACACGCTTCGGTTGGCGTTAAATGAAACTGCTTCTGCAGGGTGTGTGCACTTTGATGGAAGAAACCGTGTGATGCCTTGGCTTGTGCAATTTTGTCAGGCTGAGGCCCTATCCACGCAGGGTTTGATGCCATGAAGATTTTTGCCTTTTCTTTTATACCCCTGTTATACCTTTTTACAACTTCTGTATTCCTGGTGCTTTTTGCCTACATTCTTGGACTTGTTTGTCAAGCTAAGAGACTAAACATTTTAGAAGCTTTGTAGCTAGGGATCAGTGTGCCCCAGACCCCAAGGTCCTCTCCAGAACATATTCTGTAAACCAAGATAGAACCATCCAGGGGAAGGTTCCTTGGGGAGGGGGGCTCACTTGAGCCTCTCATTGGGGAATCTTTGATAGATATGCTAATTAGTAAAACTTATAATGTTATACCCAGTGTTGGGGGGGGGGAGACACAGAGACACAGAGAGACAGACTCAGAGATAGCCTCGGCAGGGTGCATCTCAATGCATATGACCTGGACGTGTACACCTAAGGATCCTTAAAATAAATACCAAGGTAAAATCCCTTTTCCCCTTCTAACCGTGTATGACTCTTTGATTTTAAGACCAGGAAAAGGCATCAGTTGGCCAGCATGTCAGCCCTGGCACTGCCTTCTGTTAGAAACCCTGGTAAATTGGTGTGGCTTCAAATGTGCAGAATGTAACATGGATGCACTCGAGCCCGAATTGCAGAGCACAAGGTTTGCAACAGTGAAAACAGAGCCGCATTGTTCAGCTCCTTCAGAAGTGAACAATCTAAGCGTTGGGTGATATCTGCTACATAAGCAGAATCAGTAACCAAATTCAAAGGTTCCTGTGAGAATCGCTGAAAAGCCATGGTAACAGCCCTTAATTCAACTAACTGAGCAGAGTCTGACTTGGATTGGTGTGTTAATCAACCACTGCAAAGGCAGTGTAGGATACTGTGTGCCCTTATGCACAGTGACCCCTGCTAAAAATTTGTCCCAATCTGTACGCCCCAAGCTGCCAACACATTCCGTCCCCAAAGGTTAAGGGAAGTGGTAGCAACATAAGGCCTAATCGTAGCTGGGTGCCCCTCTGAATCCTTCACCACCACAAGCTGTTCACTTAAATAGCTCTGTGTGGTTCCTCCTAATCCTGTGATGGCCGATCCCACTGGGGCTAAAGGCCATGAGGGAGGCCACACAGAGAAGGAGATGACAGGTACATCAGCACCCGTATCAATCAAACCTCGAAGCTGAATCCGGGGTGGATGGGCGTTCGGCAGGACCAGGGTACATGTCATCTGTGACCTTTGGTCAGAAATGTCTGCAGTCCAGAAGGCCTGTGGAAGTCCCGTAGATCCACTGCCATTATCTTTGTGAGTTTGTTGTTCTATCCTGGGGACACAAGACTTAAAAGGCACTAATTTAGCAAGGCAGGTCTTTTCAGGAATAGTTACGGGGGGGTTTTGCATGGAGACTATAGCGCAAATCTGACCTTTAAAGTCAGCATCAATAACTCCTGAGTGCACTAAGATTCCTTGATGGGCAACGTCAGGTTTTCCCACCAGCATCGCCCTGGATCCCTGGGCTAAGGGTCCATATGCATCCAAGGGAACCTTATAAATACCGCTAGAGTCTAAGACGACTGCGGCTGCAGTGTGGACGTCAAACCTGTCTGATCCCTGGGTGCCATCTGATCCCTGGGTGCTGTCTCTAGGGTGGCTGGGTAGGCCTGTACCTGTACCTGTGCCACTCTCTGGGGGAGCGACTGCATCAGAGAGCAATTCCCCCTCCTTGCACCCCGGCGGAAGTTTCCCGACAACGGCCAACCATCGGCATGAGTCAGGGATCTACAATAGTCCGAGCAATGCCCCGGCCTGCCACACCTCTTGCACTGGGCGATCGGTGCATTTTCTTTTTGGCTCAGCTTAGGCCGCTTCTGGTTTTTTGCCTGTTTTGGTTGCTTTGGTTCCCGACCAGAAGATGCGTGAACAGGCTGCAGGAATGCAGCGAAAGCAGACCTTTTCTGGTTCCCAGATCCCGCCTTAGCGCAGGCTTCAACCATGTCTGTTACCTCAGGATCCCCTGGTAAGGCATCTATGATTTTTCTGCACTCTTCATTTGCGTTATCTCTCACTAACTGCCTTAACAACAACTGTCTTAACTCGTCATCCTCAACCTGCTTCTCAAGAGAAGCAGTGACTTTCTCTACAAAAGAGAAGAATGACTCTGATTTGCCTTGAACTATTTCAGTATATCGCTTTCTGGGTGCAGATATCTCTATGGTTTTCAACAGGGCAGCCATGCCGACCTGTTGAGCTTGCTGCAGGATGCTAGAGGGCAAGGTACCCTGTAGACTGGGATCAGAGAAGGGACCAGTCCCCATCAAAGCATCCATTCCTGCTGTCCGTCTAGGATCAGCAGCAGGGAGCTGCATATTCGCTAATGCAGCCTTGTTGGCCAGCTTTCTCCAGGTTTTCTCAAAAACTGTAAATTGTACAGGCTGAAATAGAATTTGACCTAAGTGTCTGATATCAAATGGAGAAAGCAAATCTGTATTTATCACCCTTATTATCTGCATAACCTCAGCAGAACCTAGCCCATATTGTGCCACCTTGGATTGGAGGTCCTGTGCAACTTTCCAAGCAATTACCTCATGCTTGTCATGCTTCCCTGAATCTGGGAGAGCCTTATACACTGGGAAAGCTTGGATCTCCCCTTTTGGGGAACCACTACCATCCTGAACTTCTGACACAGCCTGTGGATGTAGTGTAACAGTTCCCCGGTTACCCCCAGAATCCTCAGATCTATTTGGCATTCCAAGGGTTTCTAATAACCTCCAGTCACCTTCCTCCAATGCTCGCATCTTAACCGACTCGAAGAAGCGACTGTAGTGGGTCGGACACACTGTTACCGTGCAGTCCTGAAAGGTCCAGGGGCGAGACCGGCACAGCCTTTTTCTTCGCTGTGTGGCTACAGCCGCCTGATGACCTGGGGCCAGAACCTCATCTGCCTCACTCCCTGATGAGGAATCATTAGGCAAAGGCAACTCTGAGGTGCTGGGAATTAACAGAAATGGATGGAGAGGGGCACTTTGCCTAAGCTCGCTAGAGGCAGAACAGACAGCACAGACTGCAGCTGGCTGCACTGCAGTTTGGACAGCAGCCTCTTTACGGGATGCCGTCTCGGCCAGTCCCAACCGCACCGGTACTGAAGCTGCTGCCGCCGTCTCTGGGGCTACAGCCACTCTCAGCGCCACGCTTGTCTCTCGCACAGCAGCTGCGTTCAGCGCGGTCGCCGCTTCCACTTCTGTTTCTCGCTCCCTGGCAACGCTCGGCGCCGCTGCTGGCCTGTGCTCTGCAGCCGCGCCCGGCGCCACTGCCCCCGGCCGCATCTCCACAGCCGCCACCACTTCCGGGTTTTCCCTCGGCAGCGCTGCTTCCAGGTTCACCGCTGGCCACACTGTTTCCTGGTTCGGAGCCGCGGCTCCCGTGGGTGGCGCAGGTGGTGAGGGCAGCGTGGGCTCAGCGCGCTCCACACAACAGGATTGCTCTGGCATCCGCTGCTCTAGCAAGCTGAGCAGGTCCTCCATCCTTCGGAATAGGTTCAGTAACTGTCAGCAAAGGCAGATGCTGTATTAAAAGGTCTATGGCTCGGTTCTGCGACTGCGCAGAACAGTCCAGCGCCAAGGAGGGCGGCAGACCACACCCAGGCAGTCTAGGGGCAGGCACGCCCGGCGCTACACCCGCTAAGAAGTTAGATCCAGGTGCATACGCAACTAGGCTAGGAGCCGCTCTGGGGGTCCAAGTTGCCAAGCTGATTTGTGGCCCTGGATAAGCCGTGGCTGCCGCTGAGCTGAACGGCAAGGCAGGCTGTGCACCCTCCTGCTGCCCCAACCCCCCCGCCTCTGGCGGCGCGGGGTCCCTGGGGGCCGCGGAGTCATGCAATTGTGCAGGGTGAGCCGGTGCAGGCTCCGCCTGTGGAGCTGGGGGTGTTTTTCCGAATACACCATCATTTGCCCCGGCAGCCCAGTCACTGGGGTCCCCCTGGGACATTCCTCCGTCACTCATCACCGAAATAGGCGAGCCAGCTCTGCTGTAACAGTCAAGGTCTGTCAGCAGAATAAATAATGAACGCCACGTTTTGTATAATTCTAACGCTGCCGGCTCCCCAGTCGGGAGCTCGTGTGGGACAGCACAGCCCAGTTCCTGCCATAAGGCAAAGTCCAGGGCAGTATCTCTGTCCATGGAAATCCCTTTTAAAGTAGCCCAGTCTAATAATTCCCAAACTGAGTTTTCAGGAATGGAGGTTTGCAATATGCTAAACACACCTTTCCAGACCAGTACCACAGCGTCGGTTTGTGAGCCACTGTTCGCCATTTCTCAGTCCTGTCGGACCTCCCAGTCCCAGGGGGGAAGGGGAGCAGCGTACCTCTAGAGGAATTCGGCTTGGCTCGCAGCGTGCAGGACACGTCAGAGAGTGCAGATCATGTTGGGCAGCACCAAATATTACCACAGGCCTGGTTCCTACAGTATATCACTGTGTCCCGCAGCCATAGGGAGGAGGAGGAGAGAAGATCCAGCAGGCAGGAACTGTGCAGCAAGATTGATTTATTTAATTATTTTACAAACTCTTTTATAGACTTTTTTCTTCATAGTCTAATTGGACAAAGGACCAGCCACCCCTTGGGGGTGATTGGCTAAAATCCTAAAACATCCATTGCCAAAATATTTTTCTACTATACCATAAACAAGACTTTCCAAGGTTGCAGGTGGCTTGGTTGTTTACATTCCCTGCTACGTCTTCTGTGAGAGAGAAAAATATCTCACGGACTTAGAGAATAGCAAGAAAATCCTTGCTAGCAGCATTTTTGTACCTACAGGCACTCTTTGTTCTTCCTCTTTCAGAAGGCCTACTGCAGATGAGTGCTCTGATAGTCCAGGCAGGGTAGTCAATTGCTTAATGCCATCTGTCTCCACAGCAGCTATTCCAAAAGCACACTTGAGTCCCTTTGGGTCTCTGAAATACCCGCTTCAGAGGAAGTCTATGCCCGAAATGCATGGGGCCTCTGGACCAGTCACAATGAGATGTTTCTTCCACTCATTTCCAGTCAGGCTCACCTCAGCTTCCACCAGGGTCAAATCTTGTGATCCACCTGTTACACCAGCAATAGAAACAGATTCTACCCCCACATGTTGCAATGGGATTATTGTACACTGCGCACCAGTGTCAACCAAGGCATCATATTTTTGTGGTTCTGATGTACCAGGCCGACAAATCCACATAGTCCAAAAAACACGGTTTTCCCTGGCCTCTACCTGGCTAGAGGCAGGGCCCCTCTAGTTCTGGTTATCCTTCTTTCCCTGGGCATGCATCTTAGAGGTTCCTTCAAGGGGATCGGACATGTCATCATCTTTTCCATAATTTTTTGGCAGTTTGGCTATGGGCAACTGGAGCTACTTCCTTTTTGGCAGAACTTCCTTTCTGAGACTTGCGCTCCTTCAATTCACGCACTTGTGCTACCAGAGCAGAAGTGGGTTGTCCACCTCACCTCTTCATGTCTTCCCCACTGTCACACAGGAATTTCCACAGCTCACTTCATGGGATGTACCTTCTCTCTGGGGAATGTCCACATTTGGTAGCAGAATCTCTGATCTGTACTGCTGAGATTTGGAAAAGGCCCTCTTTAATCTCCTTCTCGAGTTCCTGGTGATTCTTCTCCATGTTATCTTCCAATTTCTGCACACGTGTTTCCACAGCTGTGATTTTTGCATGTGTTGGGCCATGCATGGCATCTGCATATGCTCGGAGCTTCACTGCCATATCCTGCACAGTCTCATTTGCACCGTAGCCTGGTTTCATCATTGCTAAAGCAGAAGCATATTCTTGTGGCCCACGTCATATGAGTTTTCGCCACATCACTGGATTAACTCTGACCCGGTCTGGACTCCTCAGTCCTGGGTCATCTGTGAAGACAACCTCTACCACCTCTAGTTCTCTCAGGCATTGGATCCCTTGTTCTATGGTCTTTCACTGGGATTGCTGCATATAGAGATCATCTCCGCACAGGTATCTATCCCTCGTGCCATTCAAGAACCATCTCCAGAGACTGTCAGACTCAGCCCTCCTTATTATTGCTTGGTCGATAGCTGGATCATGTGACAGGGATCCCAAATGCCTCGCTTCAGCACCATCCAGCATTACATCATCACCTGCAGCATCCCAAATACGGACCATCCAACTTATTACGGATTCATCAGACCGTCAGGTGTAGTCCTTCTTAGGCTGTGAAGGTCCTTTATGGACATGGACTCAATAATGTTTCTGTGCCTGAGTCAGTTGATGGCTTTGAGGTTCCTTCCCCTTCATTATCCTCATCTTTCACTGGACGATCAGTTTTGGTTGTGTGCTTTTTCCTCGTAACAGGAGCCACTGTCAATGGCTTAGACTCTCCATCTGGTTTGGGATTGCTGTCTGGTTTGGCTCCAGCCTGAGTGACTGGGGTGTCTGCTGATTTATCTTCCTGCCCCTCTACTTTTACCTACTGCCCTACAGTACCTAGCAGTGTGTGATAGGCATATGCCAAGGCCCAACATATTACAATGAGCTTTTTCCCATTAGAATTGTGATTGTATTTCTCTTTCAGATATTTCTCCACCTCAGCTGGTTTCTGAATTTGTTCAGGGGGAAAGTTCCAAGGGATTAGGTCAGAGAAATTCTTCAGGGTTTGGCCCATATCCTCCCATTCCCCACACCACACAGGATTTTCCACCTCTGGGTCAGGTGTCTCATCAGTCACCCTGGAAATCTGAGCTTTCATTCTAGACAAGCTGTGAACCACATAGAGGAAGATTACCAGATTAAATACCAGGAAGGTGGTCTCTTTAACATCCAGGAGAAACTGAATATTCTCAAAAGACAACATATCAAATTTAAAGGGAAGGGAGATGAAAGACTGGGAAACCCCATCTCCTCCTCTTCTAACAAACTGGGTGCAATTACTAATAAACCCCCAAAACAGCCTACTGAAACTAGGACTGGAATTAGGACAGAGAAACCACATATCATACACACTTCGTACAACTGCTAACTCTGTTAACTTCTTATAAATCATTATCACCAAGCACAACAAAATTGAAAATCTGATTCGTACCCCTGCTCTGCAAAAGTTTCATATCAGGGACAGGATTGGAGCCAGTTGTGGATAGGCAAACAGGCCTAGGGACCAGAAAGGCATCAGTACCTCAAACAAGCCTAAGGACCAAAAAGACATCAATACATCAAGCCAGAGAGACATTATGAACTCAACCAACATGGTGACTATTTTACCCCAACAAAAAATAAGTAAATTCAAACCACAATGTAATTATTACAGGTTTTTCACTTTCCTTTGAGTCACGCAGTTGGGTGCCACCAATTATTTGTGCCGGTTTGGGCAAATTTGGAAATATATCATCTGAGAGAAGACAGGTTACAACCATCCCTCCCCCACCAGGCTCAGTTTAAAGGCATACAAAGGCACAAAAATAATTTCTGGGCATAGAACAGCGATATGGGATACAACATTATAAAGTCACCCCAAGACAGACAAGAAGACCCACTCTCTTATAAGAAGAGGGTCTTTTTGTGCGGCATCCCAGTGAAAAGTCAGCCCATGCAATTTGGGCGACTTACCCAAGATAATGAAAATAAGGGGCAGATCAGGGCTGGTCCAGTGGACCTGGCGAGAAGATAGGGTAAGCTGTACCTTTTCAATAGATCCTTGGACCTCCTCCGTGATGGCTTGGGGGGAGTCTAGGTCATCGCAGACTTTTAGGAGGTTAAACAACAGAGCTAGATCTTCTGTCGTTAGTCCCAGCAGAGGACGAACCCACTTGACAGAGCCACACAGCTGCTGCAGGTCCCTGAGAGTCTTTGGGTTATCTTTGATGGCAAGCTGCTGGGGCACGGTGGTCTGTTTGCTGATGCAGAGTCCCAGGTAAGTCCATGGGCAGGTACGCTGGATCTTTTCCTGCTGTACTTCAAACCCTGCCTTTTCGATGGCCTGAAGAGCTTTTTCTAGAGTCAAGTCCAGGCAAGCATTGTCTGGTGCATCATCCATATAGTGGAGGATAACGGACTTTGAGAACTCTTTGTGGACAGGGGACAGGACACGGGCAATATACCATTGACAAAACGCCAAGCTCTTGAGCCTTTTGTCCTGGTGCCTTTAGTGTGTGAGCAGTCCCTGGTACCATTGTCTTTGGATCCCGACTCTGGGAGAGTGAAGGCTTAGGATGGTACCTAGCGCCGAGAAGGAAAGTGCCGAGAGCAGCGTGTGTGCTGCTATTTTGAGGGGTGCAGCTGAAGTTGTAGGCAGCAAGAGCTTTCTCAGCTGTCACTTTTGTGAGCTCTGTTTTTGCCAGATGGTTTCAAGATGGTGGCTGGACTCTGCGAGAGGGAAAAGATTTGTTAGGGCAAATGAGTTCATCTTGCTCTTGGAGTGTGGTGCAAAGAAGAGTCTGCACTTGGAAGGGGAAGATTCGGGAAATCTTTTTGTCCTGACACCGTTGATTTGAGAGCAGGGAAGTTTCCAAGTTGCCTCTGCCCTTGGGGTGGTTTCGAGCTGGGCTCGGAGCGTTTCCTTCTTCTGCAAGTCCAGAGCGCCATCGTGTGGTTGTTTTGATGAGCGCTGACAGTGCCCAGGAAAAAGCCAAGCACATGGCTGGCCCGGACCCAGTCGTGTGCGAGCAGTTGGTGGAAGAGTTCCGCTGTGCATCCTGGCTCTTGGAGACATAGAAGAATGTGATCCTGCATGTAGCGGGGAAGGAAGAGTAATATTTTCATTGTTGGCTGTGCAGTTTATAATCGGCAAAAGAAAAGGCAGGTCCAGCAACCACCTCTTTCTTTCAGAATCTTTTCTGTGCCATCATGAACATGCTCAACATGCAACTTGCACCCACTGAACTCACACACACTGATCAAAGTCCCTGGAGATATGCACTTTCCCTCAAGCTTTGTGTACCATCCTACCCCCCAACTCTCACAGATCCCAAACCCCTTCTAAACATCCAGTAGCTGCATGCAAAGAAAATGTCCTAGAACAAGAAGCCAGCACTGGCCTTCATAGTCCCTCTAAAGCCTGTAAACTAGGTGGAACACACCAGTGACATGCACTTTCCTTCACAACTATACATAGTGCATCTTCGCATTCTCTCAAAGTGGCAGAGCCCATCGTTACAGCGCAGTGTTTCCAGCTGCAGTTCAGACTGAGAGATGTGCCAGGAGAGAAAGGTATTGTCGACTTTCCCTCTTCCCTGTAAAACTTGATACTCGCAGTGCAATCACTTTCACACACCTTCAGGGTCGCCAAGTTCAAGCAGCTAGAGCTCACAGAGATGGGAGTGTCAGGAGAGAAGACGTACTAAAAGTACCCTATTTTTATAGCAGCATTAAAATTGTGCACAGCAGACTGCAGATCTGTAGCTTCCTTCTCCGACAGATGTGCCATCCCATTGTTGGCTCTTGCAGCTCGGTTGCAAGCTGCTCTCATGAAGAAAAGAACAAGAAAAAATAGCCAATGCAAGGCTGCAACTTCCCCTTGCCTCCCGTAAGTCACATAAACTTTCCGCTGCACCCTGTACTTGCCTTCTCGTTTGCATCTACCACTGTGTTTTCTGCATCTCCAAGCTTCAAGGCAAGCCCAGTTGTTTCCAGCGAGGGCTGGAAGAGGACGAGGTAGCAGCACAAGGGGCTGCCGTTGAACTTCCTCCTTCCGACAGCTAACGTGAAGTCGACAGGCAGGCGAGTGGCTGTTGAGAGTCTTTCTGAAGAATGGCTAAAAAGCAAAGGTCATGATGACACAGCAGGCTTAGTAAAGATGCAGACTTGGCAAGGACACTGAATCCTTGAGTGGGAGGTTGTGCGGATAGCAGGATGTGAGTCCAGATAAGTAAGCAGAAAGAAACCATATGGAAGAGGAAAATAAGACCCCTATGTTTGCAGATCTCATAGAATAGCTCCCACCAATAAGGAGCTCAGCTTTTGCAATATGTATGAGCTAATTAGTAGTACTATAAGTATATTACCGCAGGCCTGGTTCCTACGGTATATCACCGTGTCCCGCAGCTATAGGGAGGAGGAGGAGAAGAAGATCCAGCAGGCAGGAATTGTGCAGCAAGATTGATTTATTTAATTATTTTACAAACTCTTTTATAGACTTTTTTCTTCATAGTCTAATTGGACAAAGGACCAGCCACCCCTTGGGGGTGATTGGCCAAAATCCTAAAACATCCATTATCAAAATATTTTCTACTATACCATAAACAAGACTTTCCAAGGTTGCAGGTGGCTTGGTTGTTTACATTCCTTGCTACCTCTTCTGTGAGAGAGAAAAGTCTCTCACGGACTTAGAAAAATAACAAGAAGATCCTCACTAACAGCATTTTTGTACCTACAATTCCCCCTTTTTGTTTTATAAGATAACAACTCTACTATTAATCCTAAATAGAAATCTACATCAGTTATTAATTCTAAATATGTCCTTAAGGCTTTAACTATCTGACTCCATAACAAGAAATTCAAAATTCAGTCTCTGCTTGTGGAAGGACCATCCCAGTCTCTGCTTGTAGAAGGACCATCTGCCTGATGGTTGACATCCTGATCATCATCAGAAGAGTCATTAGGCTGATGATCTACATTCTGGTCGCCATTTGGATGGTTGGCGTTCTGGTCATCATTTGGAGGTTGCCTGTTCTGCCTCTGGTGCCGCAGGTCAGGGCGAACGCATTTTGAAGGTAGCCACTGTACTCCAGTATCTGTGGAAACGCAAGCATACCCACGACCCCAAACGATAAGCTCATGTGGGCTTTCCCACTGGTTAGTGAGTAAATTCCGTACCCAGACTTTTGCCCGGGGCAGCTGTCTGTCGCCTGCAGACTTCAATGAGAGAAAATGATTCAGAATAACAGGATTATTTGAATTTTGTGGTACTGTAAGGTGATTAATTGTATACAAAGCTTTTGCTAGTCGGCTCTGTGGGGTTTCTCCATGCATTCCCCTTTTCTGTTTGTCCAAAACACGCTTCAAGGTACCATGAGCGCGTTCGACAATGGCTTGGCCAGTAGGAGAATGTGGGATACCAAAGGTATGGTCTACACCCCATAGGTGTAAAAACTGCCGCGTCTTCTCCGAGGCGTAGGCAGGACCATTATCGGTTTTCACAGAAGCTGGCACGCCCAGGACTGAGAAAGCCAATTTCCAATGGGCAAGGACATCATGGCCCTTCTCTCCAGTGTGAGCAGTAGCCCACATAGCCGAGGAGAAAGTGTCAATAGACACGTGCACATATTTCCGCCGACCAAATTCTGGGATGTGAGTTACATCCGTTTGCCAAACCTGCAAGGCTTTTAGCCCTCTGGGGTTTACTCCTGCTGGCAAAGGCGCAGCGAGTCCGTGACAGTTAGCACAAGCGCTGACAATGTCGCGCGCCTCGGTTGGCGTTAAATGGAACTGCTTCTGCAGGGTGTGTGCACTTTGATGGAAGAAACCGTGCGATGCCTTGGCTTGTGCAATTTTGTCAGGCTGAGGCCCTACCCACGCATGGTTGGCCAGCATGTCAGCCCTGGCATTGCCTTCTGTTAGAAACCCTGGTAAATTGGTGTGGCTTCGAATGTGCAGAATGTAATATGGATGCACTCGAGCCTGAATCGCAGACCACAAGGTTTGCAACAGTGAAAACAGAGCCGCATTGTTCACCTCCTTCAGAAGTGAACAATCTAAGCGTTGAGTTATATCTGCTACATAAGCAGAGTCAGTAACCAAATTCAAAGGTTCCTGTGAGAATCGCTGAAAAGCCATGGTAACAGCCCTTAATTCAACTAACTGAGCAGAGCCTGACTCGTGTTCCTTCAGCACCTGCCATTCCGATCCCTCCTTCCAGGTAACAATGGCTTTCCCAGTTTTCCCTGAACCATCCGTAAAGACGGTGGGTCCTTGCACCGGCACTCGGCTATTTCTCGGCCGCAAGGAAAGTACGGTCGATTTTGCCAGCTGCAGTAATTTATGGCTGGGCAGATGGTAAGTGATCTGCCCTGAAAAGTTTTGCAGCGCGCTTTGCAAAGGAGCACTATGGATGAGGCTCCACTCAAAGTATTCCTTTGAGATCGGAATGACAATTACTGCAGGATCCGCAGCCATCAGTTGCAAACACCGTTGATGGCATTTGATTATCAGAGAAGCGACCAATTCAAACACTGTGGTCACCGTCCTTTTTGGCTGGTTAGGCAAAAAGACCCATTCTAGGATATGCAAAGGATCAGGCCATTGTGCATTCCACTGGCCAATGATACCTGTAGGATGGAGGTCTGGAATAGTAATGTAAACAGTGATAGCAATGGAGGGATCCACTCGATAAACCTGACGAGCAGAAACAGCCCGTTGGACCTCCTGCAGCGCTTGCCGCGCTTCCGGAGTCAACTCCCGAGGTGAATTCAGACCAGGGTCCCCTTTTAATAAATTAAAAAGAGGGGAAAGCTGCTCTGCAGTTAGACCTAAATAAGGTCGTAACCAATTGATGACACCCAACAGCTTTTGAGCATCATTCAAGGTTTTAATCGAATCCGGGAATTGCACCTCTTGGCGTTGGATAATTTGGCCCAAAATTTTCACTCCTAAATATTTCCAAGGAGAATGCTGTTGAACTTTCTCCGGAGCTACCTCTAATCCATAGGCATGCAGAGCAGCGAGCAGCTGAGGCTGTATTCTCAGCAGCTCGTCCCGAGTGGACGCTGCCACCAGGATATCATCCATGTAGTGGTAGCAGCGTGCATCAGGAAACTGCTTGCGAACTCCGGCTAACGCTTGGGCGACATACCACTGACAGATAATTGGG
>NW_024581114.1:3787796-3847727 GCF_017639235.1 Corvus kubaryi | reverse complement strand
CAGGAAAAGCCATTGGAACACAAGCTCAGCAGCACAGAATCCATTTGGCACCAGCTGATGAGATGGGAGGCTCTGTGTGGGACACGTTGTGCATTCAGCTTCAACAATGCCCCAGCTCCACAGCAGCGCTGAAAAACTTCTGCTTTTAACTGTTGGAGAGGATTTTCTCAATGGAAGTGAAGCTGTCATTAACAGAGGAACAGCACATGATGCACAGCATAACCTGCAATAAAAAGCTTTTGCTTTCCAGCATGTAAACATCCAGGTTACTGGACTTTAGCTCATATCAACGAATCTGATGATAGATTTTTTTTAAATTTTTCTTGGAACTAAAAAAGTAAAATCTTCCATAAAAGGATAAAGCACAAAAATACTCTCTCAGTAAGTCTCAGGAAGCCATTTAATACCTTGCATGTCCTAGGAACAACTAGGCAAAACACTTGGAAAGTGTGAGCAGTAGAAATGTTGACCATTGAATGTTTGGCAGCCGTGTGCTCCAGCCCCTGGGAGGGGCTTGTCCCCCACTCCACACCAGTCCTGCAGCTCCCCAGCTATTTCTTCTTCTTCTTTGGGGGCTCATCCTTCCTCAGAGCTGCTGCTGCTGCTGCTGCTGGAGGAGCTCGGATCCGAGTCGAAGTCGGAGGAGGAGGAAGAGCTGCTGGAGGAGGAGGAGGAGGAGGAGGAGCTGTCCTCACTGTCACTGTCCTCGGAGGAGGTAGAGGAGTCCTGGCTGTCAGAGGAGGAGTCGCTGGCTGAGCTGTCACTGCTGCTGGAACTGGTCACACTTTTGGACCTGGGAGAGAACAAAGAGCTGAGCACAGCCCTGCCAGAGCCCACGGCACCGTGTTCTCTGCTCTGCTGGAATTATCCAAAGATCAATTCGTTGCCTTGAAAATTTCCAGGCCTCACCACCTAAGATGAATTCCTGTGCCCTCCCTCCCTTTCCCACTCCTGGATGAGTGGATTTTGGCCATTTGAGCAACGGCAGAGTGGCCCCAGGGCATGACATAGCCCAGCAGGACTGCAGAGAGGGGCAGAGAGAGAAAGCTGGCCAGGATCTCGTTCCCAGCCCTGAGCAGGGGCTTTACTGGCCTGACTGTCCTGTACTACCCGAGCTCTGGGGACAATGAACCAGGCTCATTCCCTGCCTCACCACAGCCACCGTGAAATTCTGGCACTGCAAGAGTCAGGGGAGGTTTCAGCAGTGATTTCAGCAAGGTCAGAGCTGCTCCCAGCAAAAGCTGTTCTTGGGCTACTCCTGGCAGAAGAACCCAGAGTACCTGCCACTGCAGGATGCTTGTGACTTCCAGGTGGAGGAGAAGGGTGGAAACAATCCAAGATGAAGACAGAATGATGAACACAGCAAAGAGGATTTCTGTATGCTCTGCACTGTTTTGTCACGTTCAGCCCTTCCTGGGCTGTTCTCTGTTTGTTGTTCCCAAGATCAACATCTCTGACTAAGGGGGGGTGATGTGAATTCCAAGGAAGTACAATTCAATTCTCCCCTAGATCTTTCCCTAAAGTACAAGATACTGATTCACCTCCCTTCCCACCAGAGTCAATCAAAGACTATCCAAAAACGTAAATTATGATAATGCGGAATCTGGTCTCCATTAGAAAAATTAATGTAGTATTTTTTATCAGAGCTTTGGTTAAATGTAACAACGCAGGAAGTTCCTGTGCTCAGGTTATTGGAGAGTGCGAGGTTTTCTCACCGCATCAGCCCTGTCAGCTGACAAATGTGGGTGTGCACTAAGGCACAAAGCACCGACGTTTGCACACTACAGCTGGAATCTGCTATCTCCGTGTGCAGACACCACTGCTCATTACAGATAAACCCACAAGGGCTGCTCCAGCACTGACTTACCTGGGGAAAAACCAGCACTAAGAGGAGGAAAATAAAAAGCATGGGAGTAGTAGTTTCACCCTGACCAGCTCCATGAGATGGGCAGGAATCAGAGGATCCCCTGAGTAACTCTGAACTTGCTTTTCCTGATCACCTTTCACAGAATCCATAGCAGCAACCCATGGACATCCCGTGTGTAGGTTTATTCCAAAACCCACTCCCAGAAACATGAGGATATTGCACCTAAAGCTGCCTCTGCCAGAGGGAAGCAAGAGCTGGGGCTGGGAGAGGAAACAGGCAGGAACTTGCTCTCAGGAGAGGCAGCACGTGGGCTGCTGGCACTGCCAGCAGGAGGACGCAGGTGGGAGCAGGTAAAATTCCAATACAAAATGCAACTGGGGAATGTGACGGTGCAGAGGCTGTAGGCTGGCAGTCTAAGACTTTGGGGTTTATCACAGCTCTGGGAAAGCACCGAATTTCGCCAGCAGGTACCATTCATCCTCCTCAGGACAAGCTTCCAAGAGTTCATCTCTCAATCTGTGCCCCAGTGTGGGCCAAGTGCTGGTGGAGCCTGGGCTGGCACCCCCAGGGCTTTCCAACGTGCCACTGCCACCCAAGCCACAGTGGTGGGGCCTGAGGAAAGGAAGGAATGAGCAGGGACTTAGGACACAATCCTGCCCTTCAGACAGGCAGATTTACTGTGCTCCAGTCCCAAGGGGGCTCTCAGTGGGTAACTCAAGCATCCCGCGTGGGACACGGGGGCCGAGGAGCAGCTGGAGGCAGCTCTGTCCCCGGGGCTCCCAGGGCTCTGCAGCAGCTGCTCTGCCCCAGCCTGTTCTTCTGCTGAGGCCTGGGCTCCCTCAGTACTGCTTAGAGCAAAACAAACACACTCTGGGCAAAAGAGTTCCTGCTCCTCCTGCCAGAACCCAAGCTTTTACAGAGTTTTATTTTAAATCTGGAAGTTATAAATTTGCTGCATTCCCCACATTTAATTCTTCTCATATTAAAATAAAAATCTAAATAGCAAACTATCTGGAAAGGAATTTATATTGATGGACTCTGTGCCTGCATAGAAGCTGGAGAATCATTCAAATTTACAAGAGTTTTAAAATTTCAAGGGAAAAGTGCCCAAACCACCCCCTTCTCCACGAACCCTTCTGCTCTGCTCATTGTTGCACTGGTTTGGAGCTCAAATACTCTGTAAATCATGATGCCAGCACAGGCTGCAGCACCTGAGGAAGCTGAGGCAGGAAGAGGCCTGAGCTGCCCAGCTCAAAACCAGTTAATTCGTGATCTCACCAGTCCCGAGTAACTGCAGCAATAAACTGGCACTCCTGGGAAAGCAGCCTTGGCTAAACCACGCGGAGCCAGCAGCCCAGCATTCCAACAAAGCACATTCCACAGGGCAGCCTGGAATAAAGGAGCCCTTTAGACATCTGCTCTGCCTTATTTCCTGCCTTCCACACCCAGCAAAGGCCTGCCCTTGGAACCCCTCCTGAAAACGGGCTGAGATCAGACTGGCAGCCAGAGAACTGGCAGTAAAGGGGAAGAGATGCTGGGGCTGGTACTGCTCAGCCTTTCCCCGGAGTCAAACTCCCAACACGATGCCAGCAGTGTCAGAGCCACAGCTCTGGCTGCTCCTCCTTTCCATTTGCTAAGAAAGCAAATTCCCAAGTAAACATAAAGTACAAACAATGTGCTAAGAGTTCTTGGCTCCAACCAGGACTTAGAGAGGGGCAGGGTTATTTCCTGGATTTTGGTTTAGTTTGGGATCGAGGGGGTTTTGTTTGGTTATGGGTTTGGAGTTTTTTAGATGTTTTATTGCATTCTCTACACAGAGCTTGAGAGAGAGAGAACTGGCAGGAGAAGGGAATGAAAACAGCACAAGTCAGAGCAGGATGGGCAGGTGGAGCACTGAGGGAGCAGAACCCCTGAGCCAGTCTTGTTTCAGAGACTCCTGATGCCCTCTGAGGCAGAAATAGGAAGACTTTTATTACTACAGCAAGATCACGCAAGGGGAGGAAAATCAGCAGGGAGGAAAACAGAGAGTAAAAACTTGAGAGTTTTTGGACAGGGAGGAGTAGAAATTCTCCAGATGTCTGTCAGACAAAAGCCTCCACCAGGCTCAAAGCAGTAAAACCAAAAATAATTTGCAAAGTTGACTTTTGCCACCCCCCCTGCAAAAGTCCTGCTGGAACAGCCAGTGCAGGACCAGTCCCCACTGGTGCAGGACCGGTCCCCACCGGTCCCCACATACCCTTTTTTCTTGGTCTTCTTTTCTGCAGCACTTTCTCCAGCGCTAATTAAGGGGGGAAAAATAATGGCTCTGATGAATGCAATAGGAAAATGAAATAACCAGCAGCACAGTGAGGCTGAGTTCAATATTCCAAGGGCACTGGGCAGCTCAGTGCCATGCAAAGCAGAGCAAAGGGGAGGAAAACCCAGCAATTCACCTCTCATTTTCTGTGCTATTTATGCTCTACTCTCCCCTTTGCCTCCTTTTGTATGGACAGCAGCAGCTGGGATGCAAAAGGCACAGGAGAAAAGGGTACAAAATTTGTGTGTAGCCATATTTAGCAATATCTGAATTGATTGAAATAAAGGGTAAAAGCTTGACTCAGCCTGTAACTTTCACCTTTCTTTCAAGTGCAAAAAGAAGCAGAAAAATCCATTCATGTTGATGCTTTCCAGGTATGTGTCTTTCAGATTCCCAGGTGTTCATCCCCTCACAGAGTTTTAGTGGTGACACAGAAGAAAGGTCTTTGTGTGCTGCCAGAAAAATGAGATTTTTCCAATTTTTTATTTTCACACCTAAAGTATGAAAACATTATCATCACACAGAAGAGTTCTGCACACTCTCCTCTGGGCAAGGGGAAGATCCCCTGATAGGCAGATTCCAATCCCTCCTGTCCATATTTACATCCCTAAGGCCTCAGACCCTCTGTAGGTAACCATGGGGTTCCCAGGTGAGAGGAGTCACTGTGAGAACAGAATTAAACCCCAAAGCACCTCTGAGGAGACAGCGCCTGACTCTGGGAGCGCCTCCCTCTCGCGTGGAAGGTGTGGGTTACTCAGGAGTTACTCCAGGAGTTCCTACTCTGCCCAGGCCAGGCCTGCTTCGGACACTCCCCGTGCCCTCAGAGCCACAAACCCAGCTCAGGGCTGGGCTCAGAGCTCCAACACCACCAGGAATGAGCACTCCCTGAGCCCCCTGCCCTCCCAGCCCTGCTCTAGGCTGGGCAAGCACTGAGGGGCTCACTGACACCTCCAGTGTGGCTCTTTAAAGGTGGTGGCACAGGTGCTCCACAGCAGACCTGTGCGAGACCCAACTTCTCCATGGGCAAGGAAGAACCTCCCAAAGCAGGTGACACAAAAAGCTCTGGTGTGGCCCAGGAAGTTGTTTCTCCATGAAGGAAAAGCTCCATCCTTGGAAGTGCAGCACTGGCAGCCGAGGAACGGGATCCCTCCTGGCACAGCTGAGGAGCTCATGGTTACACAAGCCCTGAGAACGCAGCCCGGTGCACCAGGATTAAACCTGCTCCCACCTAGGGGTTACTCAGGCTCCCTTGCACAAGATGGTTTGTCCCAGCATGTGTCCCTCACTGAGAGCCCAAAACCTCCTTTAGTGCCAGACTGGCCAGGCCTGTAACTCTCCCATTAAGTGATCCCATACTCAGACCCAAGGCCAAGGACCAGAATGAGGAATTGCACCCTCAATTCACCCTCCTTCAGTGGTAAGCTGCAGAATTTACCAGAAACAGGGCAGAAAAGGAACAAGGAAGTAATGTGAGCCTTTAACTCAAACTTAGCCTAAAAATCTTGAGTCTCTGAAGAGACTCTGCCTCCAAATGGAGCCAAGTGTCAGAGTCCAAGCACTCCCGATATGTCCACAATACTGGGTGATTCTAATTACTTCACAATTACTCACTGGATCAAAATTCATTTCCGAATCAATCACTTTCCATCACTCACAAGCTAATGAGCCTCCACTCCAGGCAGGCTTTCAGGCCTGACTCACACCTGCTGCTGAGCTGGAGCAGCTGAGGAGGCCAAAGAGCCCTGCTTGCCCCAGTGCCACCCTTCGCTGCCCCATCGCGAGGCAGCACAAGCTGGGAATGCTCTCCATCCTCCCATCCTGGCACTGGGAGCGCTGCAAGGGGCAGTGACCGAGCCCTCAGGAATTCCAGGTGCCAGGAGTGGCGCTGGCAGTGCCCCTGTCCCTCTGCAGCTCCCAAAATCAAACCGGAGCAGGGCAGAGGTGAGCCCGGCACGCTGGAATTTCATGGAAAACTGATGTGCTGCATTCCTTTTGCCTCTGGATCTGCTTGTTGAAACAATCATGAACCTGGGAGGAAGCATTAAAATGCATTCCCAGGGCAAAGTGGAAAGGAGATCAGGTGCCCCATGCAGAGTTCTGCTGAGGTTTCTCTGTTTCTCCCACTTTCTCGGCTGCCACAGGAAATCACTGTGCAACTCAGTGAGATGGTTTTGCTTTGTGCTGAGTTCCAGCTGCCAACCCAACTCTCCTTCACCTGTCTGAGCCCCGCAGCTCCCAGTGAGCAGCAGGAGCAGGGCTGGGCCGGGTTTAACCACAGCTTTGAACAGCAAATCTGAACACAGGACCAGAATTGCTGCTTTGCTAGAAATACATGGACAGCTTTCAGCCCCACCTGCCTGGACAGCACAAAACCATGAAATCAAAGAACCAAGGAGTTCAGGCAACTGCTCCACTACCAAAAAGGCTCCACCTATTTTAACTTTGGCTCAGTGCATGGTTTTTGTTTCAGACGGGCCAAAACAGTTTTAAGTGATTTCAGGTGAGCACATGTTAATGAAAGGCTTCCATTAAATTAAAGCGTTCATTTTAATCCTCTGGGACTCGAGTGCACACATTTCACTTAACACACATCCCACAGTCTGGAGGGAAAGGTCACGGGAAATGGGCTGGGACAACATCTTTTCTTTTATTTCATTGCTAAACCAGGCATTTCACCCTGCCAGTCTTACCTCTGTTGCAGCTGGAGTTGCTTTTCTTTCTCCTTCAGGATTTTGGCCAGCTGAGCTGTCCCTGAAGGCCTGGGCAGGTATTTTCTCTTCCCTTTCCATTCATCCGTCCAGTGGCCAAACTCGAAACACTTCTGACACCTCACATGCTGCTCGTTTGCCTCCCTAGGAAAATGCAGAATTGCTTAAGTGACTCATTCCAAGTCTGTTCTCCCCAGTGAAGAATCGCTTCTCAATCGAGGTGTGGTTAAAGCAGATGTTCACAGCTGCTCCAGCTTGGCTCTGGAATCAGGACATGAGCAGGAACACCAAGTACACACAGCACTCCGGCAAACAGACCTTCAGGAACCAGAACACTTTCACATGGGAACCATCCCACTGCTCAATTTGCTGCTCTCCAACAGCTGTAGCTGGTTCTGCCTTCAGAGAAATCACCAAAATTCTCTTTTACAACAAAGAGCAGCAGCTTCATCTCCAAATCCTGCAATTTAACACCCAAGTCCCAAACTGCCCAATTCTCACTCACAGCCTGGGACTCTCAGAGTCAAGAGAGCAAACCCAAAGGAGCTGCAGCCAGGAGCTGGTAAAGCCTGGCAGGAGGTTTCTCTTCAGAACAATCAGATTCCTGCTCCTTCTGAGCCAGATCTCCCTGCCTGCCCCGTCCCCAGGCACCTGCAGCAGCAGGGAGATTGCACACTCAGCTTCAGTTCTCACTCTGGTAAAATCCCCTGGGCATCTTAAGAAATCAAGGAAGGGAAGATGCTCCTGTTTTCATGCTGGAGTTCTTAAGCTGCTCTTCTGAAGCTCTGCAAAACTGTTTGGCCTCCTCTCCCAGCTGCTCTCCTTTACAAACAAGGGGAACTCACTCAGCCCAGGGACTGCTCAAGGTCACAACCAAAATTAATTCTGAGCTCCGGGTGGTGTCACTTCAGTTCCCTGCCACTGCTGCCACTTCCTGCCACCTTCAGCTTTTGCTCCAGGCACCAAAATATGAATTTTTCAAGGCCAGCCCATCTAAACTATCTGAAATTGCAGCCTGGCTGATCTCGGGAGCTCCCAGACTCACTCATGAGGATGAAGTGACAGACCAGCAGTGAGCACTTCTCCCTCTTCCAGCCAAGCTGTGAATTGCTCCTCCCTCAGCTTCAGCAACCACTTTTTGTGCCAGTTCCTGAAGAGAATCTTGTGCTGAACATCCATCACTTTTTCAATGCAGAGCATTTGGCTTCATCCTCAAGCCCTAGAAATACTCAGCTAAACCAAACAAGGCATGGCTGGCATCAGAGATTTGTCAGAACCTCTGAAAGGAGAAAGGGAGACAAAATTGTGGGTTTAAGTCACAGAGAACAGGGGAAATCCACTCTTATCTGTCCTTGGATGTGGACTGACCTACAGAAGTGCCTTTTGAGAGCATCCAAGCTTCCTTCCTCACACTGTTAAACATGTGCTTTTCCAGCCATGTCAGCGGGTTGGGAAGATCGATGCTCTGTGTTCACCTGGTGGATTTGTCTGCCCATTTTGCAGCTGAGCTCTGGTGGGAAGACCTTGGCTATGCTGTGTGGAAGGGACAGTACAGACACTGAGGAGGCTCCAGGCAACAAGACATACATCTCCATCTACAACCACCTCGTGGAAGTGTTTCGGTCTGACTACTCCAATGAGAAACCATTCACAGGCTTTGAGGCCTTTTATGTTGCTGAAGGTGAGAGATTGGCCCCTCTAGTAAGTGGAAGAGAGCCACAGCTATGGTGGGGTTGGTGCTTCCCTGTGCTCTCATAGCCTGAGGCTGCTGGTGTGGGGCAGGAGAAGGTGGTCTCACTGTACAGAAGCAGATGCAGAGGCACAGCAACCAGTGACCAGCCTCACAAAACACAGAGTGGCTGAGACTGAGGGAACATTTTGTTGAAATGTATTGTTTGCCTGATTCTGTGCTTTGCCCATTAGATATCGATGAGTGCAAACAGCTGTTGGATAGCAAACCCTGTCACAACTACATGGGGGGCTACTATTGCAGCTGCAGGGTTGGCTACACCCTGCACGAAAACAAGAGGACGTGCACAGGTGAGCCCTTGCTAGATCAGGAGATACTTCCCTACCTACAACATCCACTTAAATCCAGTCCTGACAATAATATCAAGGTGAAAGATGTGGGGTTTTGTTTTCATTTTTAGTATTCCCTATATGCCTGGGAGGAGATTCACAGGGTTAGTCAGGGCTGTGAGCAGAGGCTCTGCTTTGCAGAGTGGCTGTGGGCTAGTGGCTGCTGTTAGGGACAACAACTTTGTGTCATAGTATAAATGCTGCACTGGCACTTGGTTTTCGCTACTCCTTTCCACCTCAGCTTTAGGTGGGTTGAATGGAAAATCGAGAAATGTCTTACACCTCCCACCACAGACATTTCCACAGACAAGCCTTCATGGATGCCAGTGCAGCCAGTCTTGCAAAACTGAGTATATCTTGCTCCCTGGGTACTGAGATTCTGAGTATTCTGGACCCAAGTTAGTAGATATGGGAAAATTACCAATTGAATTGTGAAGTCTAATGAAGAAATAACTAGCTTGCTGCCCTGTAAGGACACAGGCCAAGAAGGAGCATGGTTCGCAGGTTACTGACACCAGATACCATAATCCATGCATTAAATGGCCAGGCATGCATCTCTTGTTCAGAAGGGCTGACAGTGTGAGGTCCCTCTTGCTGGTTGCTGCCTGGCTCTGCTGCACAGTTCATAACCAGGGAGAGCTTCTGTGGCGTCAGGCAGCGAAGTGTCTGGATCAGCGTGGTGATCAGCACCTCAGGATTCCCTCTGCAATGAAACACGTGCCTACACAGGGTAAGAGGTTCATCCTTTATGGGTGCAGCTTTGCCAGCTGGAGCTAAATCCTGTCTGGAAAAAATCAACACACATACTGCTCATAAATACTGTCATAGGTGAAAGATAGTTTCTTTGAGCTCCCCCATGCTGAAATGCAAAATTGGATCTGACTTCCAATGCTTAAGGCTGCCTTGGCATTTGCCTTCCCAGCAACAGCCTATTACAAACTCTCTCCATCCATGGCTGCTTGGGTCTGATTCAAGATTCAAATTCCTCGTGTCTCCAGAGTATTGGAATAGACATGTTCATTCAACCTACCCTTCCTAAAGTGATGCCTTTTAGCACAAGTACATGGATTTACAGATGCTGTAAGGCCTTGATGTGAAGGTGCAAAATGGAAAGCTGTGAACTAGCAGATGAGCAGCTCCGCATTGACCGTTCATGTGTGCACATTTATGCCTTGCTCTGTGAAAAGAGCTCTAGCAGAGGGAGCTTCTCAGCAGCAGTGAGGGGCTGAGCTACCTTGACGGTGGAGAGGTTGGGAATTGCTGCGACGCAGCTGATGTGCTGGAACCTGTTCACTTTTCAGAGCCCTTAAATCCAGCACTGCAGCTGCTCCAGCCACTGGGCTGCAAGGCAAAGGTCCTTGCAGATCTCCTTCCTGAGTTAAGGGCAAAAGCTGCCCCTGCGTCTTTTGGGCTCCTGCCTGAGCTGGGTGATATTGACAGGCTCTTTTTCTCCTTTATTTTCCAGCAGGAGATAATTAGGCTTCTCCTCACTTAGGCAGAGATGGAGACAGATGTGGTGGGAAGAGCTGGTTTCCCTCCTTCCTGACCTGCCTGTTGCAGTCTGCCCAAGGGCTGCAGGCTTCTCTTGCTCCATGGCTTGTCCGGGTGGTTCCTTGCCTTTCAGACTTGCCTGCTGCGGATAATAAAGAGGCCGTTGCCTGTTGAAAGCTGAATGCAGCCTCTGGAGCATTCATTTTCTCATATTCCCATGTGTCACTTGGGAAAAAAGAAGGTAGATAAGGCAGGAGCTGGTAAGAGAGGAGCCGTTGTGAAAGGCCCCTGAACATCACAGCTACTTGAAGAGTCTTGAATTTCTTGCCCAGTTCTTGTTGCTTAACCTTACGTAGTCCTTAAACTGCAAGAAGACCAGAACCACACCACACCCTTGTTCCCTAATGCTCCTTTTAGATATGCTCTTGTCTGCACCCAGACTTGTAGATTGAAACTTTCTATTCAGAGCCCATTCACTCTTTGGCAAGGTCTAAATTTTTTTTTTTTTTAATCCCAATTTTGACCATTTCTCCTTTGGGAACCTGGCCTCATGGCTGAAGTGTGTTCTGGTGAGCAAAGCCTCAGAGTTCTAGGAGTTCGGTAAAGTAATATGAATGTATGTCACAGGGCAGCTGAGGTGTCTTGTCTTCATACCGGGGAAGGCACAGTGCCCTCCCCACAAAGATGTCACACCAGGAATGCTGTTCTTCAGCTCAAGTGCTTGTGGTGTTGGTTGATTCTGTCTCAGTCCTTCACAGTGCCTCTCTCTGCTCCACAGTAATACCCATGTGATGTCCATTTAGGCTGTACTCCCTTTGGGCAGGGACCATCTTAAAACATTTTGGAGAAACGCTGTGCTCCATATTTGCCAGGGACTAGGGCTCCCCAGCTCTGTGGAGGGAACATGATGATTTTTGCAAGAGTTTGACAAGTCAGAGCTGAGCAGCTGTAGATGAACTGCTGACGATAAAACACTCATGTCTAATAACATTCATTTAAACATACTTCAGGCAAAGAAGATAACATGATCACCTTGGTAAATAGAAGTCAGTGTTGCTGCCTTCTGATTCCAAGGTTCTTGTAAGAAAGAATTTAACTTTACCAACCTGAGTATCCCTTCTTCACATGGTAGATCCCATGGCTGGGGAAAAATGGTTTTGTAGGTAATAGGAAAGGACTCTGATACAGGATTTGAAATTCTAACTTCCTAATGATTTCAGTAGGGGGTTAGGAGTGTAAAGATAGTCCTCATTGTATTGTGGCTTGTATGCTTAGGGTAGGCTCCCTCTGAGTCTTTTTTCACTTGCAAGGATTTCATCTTTTCATCCTTATCTCTTCCTGTAATTGCCTCCAGGCTACTCCTGAAGGGGTTGTGGAGTTGGGACAGATACTGGCAGCATGAGGAAATTTCAGTTTTAAGAAAAGCAGATTTTTTTTGGTTTTTTTTTGGTTTTTTACACTTACATGGGAGTGAATAGTACCCTGTGGATCGGCATATCGAGCAGGTTTTGAGGTATTTCTTACCTCAAATCCTGGGCTTGCAGAAGGTGGAAGGAGGCATTAGACTGGCACCTTAAAGCCTGGTGAGGCAGTGAACTCTGTATCACTGGAGTATTTTAGGCAGGACCTGCAGCAGCTCAGGAGAGTGTGCTGGAAAAGATGCTTTATTCTTACATAGCCTTCAAATGCTTCTGTGGTTTGAAGGACAGTCAGTGAAATTACAGAAATGTGCATTTAGCCGGGAAAAATGAGATAGAAACAATAAAGGGACACCCCCCCCCCCCTTACAGATAGTACAAGTATATCATGAAAGGAAAAGATTTTATTCCCTTTGTAGCTCAGCTGATCTCTCCTGGTACAAAGCACTGTGCTGTTGGGCTGGACTTAGAGGCAGCCAGAACCTCCAGGTAAATTAGTCAGGCTTTCTCTGCTTCTTTGAACCCAGAGAGGCATTTCAAACAGGATTTATAAATTAGGAGAGCACTCAGTTTTAACAGAATAGGCGTTTCTATGTGTTTATTTGCTGTTTATGTAACTGTCAGTTGTGTTTGAAAACCTGAGAATGAATTCAGTGGGACACACAGAGGTGCTCAGTCACTGGGATGATGAATAGGTTCATGTCAAATAAAAGCAGCTGCTCATAACTTTCTGGGAAGATGGTCATAGAGACATTGTTCTGAATTACAGCTTGTGCTTTAAAGAAACACCTTCTGTTTCTGCCCAAAGGTGTTGTGACTTGCGTTGGGGTATTTTAGTTGAGCTGGGCCACACAAAAATATTATCCTTTTACTTGTTCCAGCTTTCCTTTTCCAGTAAATGCTTGAAACCCAAATATTTCCTGTAGCAGCAAGTAGGGCTGAGACATAGGTATAGGGTGGAAACAAGCTTCTCTCTGTGAAGTAAAAGAAGCTTAGAATCTTGGCTTCTGAAGTCCACAGTTAGTTAAGGGACAGTAATGTCCATTTTCTCATTCACAACTTGGTTCCCTTCCATTAAAATGACAATCTTAAACTGTATGGTCTAAGTGATAATTTGTAATTAATGCCTGGATAATGGCATTTTTGTTGGTGGAGATCAGCATGGTGTGTTTGAGGATTCAATTCAAAGCCAAACAATTTCCCTCTTACAATTAATTCGGTGTCAGAATAGCGCAAAAATCTGCAGTGGTATCAGCCGGTCCAGCATTCCTCATCAATTACAGGATTACTCATACAGCTTTTGCAGCACATCATAAAGCCTTTGTTCCCAGCTGATCAAAGCACCACTTCACAGTAATCAGATGCTGTCAACAAGCAGAGATCCTCCGGGCAGTTGTGGCTGCTCCTTCTTGCTGCTCTTCGGAAGGGAGCATTTGTGGCTCGAATTGTGTCGGCAAGTGGCACAGCTGGTTTTGCTCAAAGAATACTGTTACATTCTAAACGTTCTAGCAGAAAAGGCATTAAGAGGAAAGAGTTGCATTCAGAGGCTTCTGGAATTGAGGAGCTGATATCTATCTTACCACTCTACACACTCCGGAACAGCAGACAAGCTGCAAATCTAACACCGCTGAATGTTTCTGATGAGCTTCCAGTTATCACATTTATTTCTGCTCTCCAGCCCCACAGCTGCATCAGTGGTGCTTTCCCAGTGTCCTTCCCTGTCCCTCGCCTGAAGCAGGAGTACTGGATAGTGCTGGTGCCCTAGACCCATCGTGAGAGAGGGAGAGAGGCAGGTACATATGTGGCTCCAGATCTTTCATGTAGGCATAGACTAGTGTAGAAAATAATCTGCTACCTTTACCCAGTGCATCAGTTAATACACCAATGAGCATAATTTTCTGCTGTTTGGTTGAGGGTTTTTTCCCAGCCCACTGTCAGAGTCAGATTTTTACTGAGAGGATTGGAGAAATCGCTGGCCCTGACTATCCTACAGCTTCTCTCAGTTCCTGCAGCTACAGTATCCAGGTAGGAAGAGCTTCCTGATCATGCTGGAATTCATGGAGACCTTTAATGTGAAGACACATCCAGGAATGTTGTGCCCCTGTGTTGTCCTTAAGGTAAGGTGAGGTTCGTTGCAGTTCATCACAGACTTTATGAGACAGGCCCAGCTCTTTTACTGCATCTTCTTCAGCCCATGTTTCACCATGTTAATGTACAATTGTGTCTCTCTGTATGTCTCCTGGTTCACTTCTCCGTTATGTTTTGTCTTTTTAGGTTTGTTTTCTTTTTTTCTCCTAAAACCCTCGTCTTTGAAAACTGACTGAAACCAATCACTCGCGTGTGATGACTTGATAGCCTGCATCACAACCTCTGCCCTAGTCCCACACCTTCGTGCTGGAAAGGCCTGAATATCAACGGAACAGTGATACTTTGAAACAGTGGCTTCACGAGTATATTTTTGGTAAGTGCATTTATTACATGTACTCCTACGTGGCTACTAGGAAGTTTACTTCTAAAGTACGGTTTTAAGAGAACTCCAGCATTTCAGCTGTTCTTACAGTTCAACTTGGATCCAGGCATACGATTTTATTTTATGGAACAATTTTCCTAACTTGTCAAGAGCTACAAGTTATATGTCAGGGCAACACATGGGCTGTCCTGTGAGTGCAGCCAGGCTGTGTGCAGGTCACTGCTCCCCTTTGGTGTGAGAACATTAACGGGAGTCGGTCACGGTTTTTGCTTTAATTCTCAGCAATTGTAGATTGTGTCCGCGTGAGTGAAATCGTGTAGGGAAAAGGGAACAGCCCTTAGGAAGTCAGTGACAAATTCTCTCCGAAGGGGCGGGCTGGGCGCGGGGAGCCGCGCAGATTGGCCGTGCTGCGGACCTGAAGCGCCACGCCGTGGTCAGAGTGCACCGCTGCAGGCGCGGCACTCCAGGATGACGGCGGTGCTCCCTTGTCGCGCTCAGCGTTATCCCGCTCGCCGTAGGTGAATCCCGTCAGCCCTGTTGGACTTCATTTCCCGGGCATTAAATACGCAGGCGCCCTTTCTCGTAACCAATTTCCGTTGTTCGCGCACTGTGATTAGGTGTGTTCGGTACACTGGATTTGTCAGCGATTGTCCTTTGATATGCTCCCCGAAGAATTGTTCCTGTCTGTGCATGCCTGTGTTTACGTCTGCCCTTGCTGACGCCCGGGACGCTGCTACTTAGAGATTTCCTTCTAATTCTATTGGAAGAAAGGAATGATTTTGCAAAAGATTTCACAGGATCAGTGTAGTGAGAATTTTTAGTGTTCTTTCACTACGGATCTCTCCAGGGAAGTTAAAACAGTAATACATGGACATTACTGCTGAATGCTGCGTTTCAGACTTATTTCGTAGTAACTGAACTGAGCTTCTCAGCAGGCAGTTTTGGCAGTCTGTGTATGCTTATGGAATTTTAAAGTCACCGTTAAGTGACTGTGGTTTGGGGAGGCTCAGGCTTACCCCGGCAGTCACTTTATAGTCCGGCTGAATTGATGCGCGTACTCACTGCTTATGTAGAAACCCAGAATAACTGAACATCTGATGCGAGAGTTAATGTATTCCACACAGAAACCGAGAGACCTGTGTGTGTATGGAAATGCAATGACAAAATTCAGTGCCGGTGTGAATGAAGCCCTGTTCTGCTCCGGGAAGGCAATTAGTAATGGTAAAGTCTGAATGTGGAATGAAATGTGGTCCTTGGCTCCGGGCCTGTGCAGAGGGAATGCCCCAGCCTTACCTGAACACAACTGACCTTTGACTGTGGGCCATACGTGCATTTTTAAGGCCATGTAAGAATGGTGAAAGGTAGCCAGGTAGGCTTAATCCAGTTACGGCTGAGAGCTTTCTTATCACCTGTTCTTACCATTCCCCCATCAATCAATGGATGGAGTAGATTAGCTCTTGGGAATAGCCCGACGGGGGGGAATTGACACAGTCACCTTCTTACAAGTCTGCAGTGACTCAAAGGACACCTAAAATACAGCATCGGATGATGCCTCTACAGTGTCGGTTCTCTGTTGTATTAAACAATGCCCAGCTGTTCTAGTCATGGTGCTCATTTGTGTTCTCTGGGATGCAGGTGAAGATTCACGTGGTGATGGATACTGGAAAAATTCCAGCCTGTGCCTCGTACCAGCCTACACCAACCTGCACGTGCAGGCCAGGGGACAGTTACCCAGCTTGGCTACTCTGCTGTTTATGCAATGGAGCAGGTGCAGCCCCGTGGTGTTCTTAGATTGTCCTGCCTGGTGAGGCAAAACTATTTCACTGCAGAATGATAATTTTAACAATCAATTGGTACCTATATGGTATGCTGATTTTCAGAACAGCAAGTGCTACAGGTGCTGTTTAACAGGGAGGAATGCTAACAAAACTGAAAATGTTCTGACAACCCCACAGTGTGACCGTAGTTTCCAGTATTGACCTTAGATTTGTTAAATCATTTACTACTGAATGTGCCTTGGTTATGCCTGAGGGTCCCTATTGCAGATTAATGCCTAGAACTCAGTTCAGTTCTCTATGAGGAGAGTAAAAAGCCGAACGTTCCTTGACTCCAGCCATTTGGAGAACTCAGTTTCATAATTAACTAAATTGTTGCTTTTAAACTGATTGGCATTGTTTCTGACAGGAAGATTGAACCACGCTACAGCAGTATTTGTGAGGGGAAAAGAATCCCCTCACTGCTGAGTAGACGGTTGTGGATTTTATTTGTTTTTTTAATGCCTGAACTGCTAAATTAATTACTCTGTAAAATTAGTCAAGATCCAAGACTGAGTTTTGGGAGAAACATTTTACAATGTAATAGCATAATTGTCCCTCTTATCTTTTAGATTAGAATATCCATATATTCCAATTACCTTAATTTACATTCAGAACAAATGCACTTCCTCCTCCATGCCCAAATTCCTCAGCAATGCCATCTCTCTTGATTACAGAACTTTTCCAAGGGATGCAATACTAATGAAAATTGTATTCTAAATCAAATATTCATTTGCAAGCAATTTTACCATTCCAAAACAATCCAGGAATTACATATGGAATCATTAACTTAATTTAATCCATGTAAGCACAGTAATTCAGTGTTCAGATCTCAAACTGTTAAAACAGCTTTTGCTGCCACTGACGTTTTGCACTTTGTGGGGTGAGTTCATGGAGGAAGGGACGCTGAGCCTGGAGAGCTTCCCTGGCAAGTGATGTTAACTACACAGCAGAGGATTAGGAGGTGGCTCAGTTGTGCGTGACAGCGGGATTCTAACAGCTACTTACCATATAGCTGTTCAAAAAACCCCTCATCTTTGAGGAGGAAATTGGGAATTTTGAGAAAACACTATGAAGGTGGCCAGGGAGAAATAAATTTAACTCATGGTTATAAAAATCATCTTGTCCACTTTGATAATGGCCTTGGTTACACTGCAGCAGGAAGTCTCAACCAGTACTAATCTTACACCTACCAGGAAGACTGATAGCAGATGATGGGGTGGGGAAAAAATGTCCCAGCAGCTGTTAGAAGTCCTTCAGCTGTACAAAGCTGCCATCTGCCTACAGCTCGCTTTATTCATGTCTTCATGAAGTGTATTTTGCTTTCTTTTAAATAGTGCTGTGAATTCTTATTTGACTGCAGCTTCCAACTGAACACAGGTCCAGTGAGAGCCTGCAGAGCATCGTGGTCCCTGCACCCACCCCTCAGCCAAGTGGTATCAGCTGCTTGCTGCATGTGGGGTATTTACCTGCCCTGCTGTCCCTGTGCCTTTACAGCTACCTGCTGCACAGCCCATGGGTGAGAAGTTCCTGCTATCAGCTGTAAAAACAGCGTTCTTCTGAAGAACAAGCTTTCACATTCAGTTTTGGTCTAAGTACAGCTGACAACAGATTCTTGGAATTAATTAGCAGCAGTGTTAGAAAAAGCTTTTTTTTCTATGATACAGACCCCCTTACGATATACATGAACGTCCTCTTTCTTGTATCTCACACTCTGTCGTTAGCATTTTACTTTCTACAGTAATGTAATTGAAAATAAAGTATCTCTTTAAAAAAAATGAAGACTCAAAACACTTCAATGTATTTTCAGTGATAGTTTATTTATTTACTTATAAACATTAAAGTATGCAAAGCAGTTAAAAATGCTACTGAAACTCGCAATTCTAAAATTTTCAGGAGATTTTGTTTGAAGGTGAAGGAAGGCTAAAATTATTAGCAAAGACTACTCTGTCTGTGCTGCCAACCAGCCTCTTCAACCTAAACCTGAACAATTTAAACAGAATTAAAACCATGCTAATTACAAAAACTTACCATGAGGTTCCTTGCAGGGGGTCACTGTTAGTCTTTGGAGGTCCAAGAATACCATTTTAAAGTGTTACTCAGCAGAAGTAGCTGGTAATAGTGCAAATGCTAAAATGCAAAATTCACAGATGGGACAGTTTGGAGATTATTCTGATTTAGGTGCAGAAAAAAAAACGTAAGCAACTTTTTCAGTGGAACATGAACAAATGTGTGGGATTTCTTTCTCAGCCTGAGTGTTTAGAAACCCTCTTTAAACCGAGTACATTAAGGCCCAACCAATTTTTCAGTTCTGCAGGTGGAAAACTCACAGTCACGCAGTTTTGTCTGCTGTTTAGATGCTCTGCTATTCACAAGCCTCAGTGGGATAGAGAGTAATGAAGATTCACTTGAAAATTACATAGGTTAAAAACTGTGTAAATATCCGTATTCATACTATTCACAGCTACAGCACAGTATTATGGTGTACAGAAAAATACAGATCCAAGCTTGTGGGCTGGAAGCCAAGTGCACAACACAACTCCTCAAGCTCACACCACAAGTGGGAATAACCGTCCACTAGTTTCTGCTCTAACACCGTGCACTCTGTTAAGAAGCTGCCTCCTACGTGACACCTCTGCACCTGTCATTAACTTAGTTCAGACCGAAACTTTATCAGTCTGTGTATATTTACTAGTGCTTTATTCAGCTGCAAAGTCTTTCCTGTGACTAGTTTTAACAGGAATTAACAGCATTCTACTGGGGCTGGAAGTGTGGCAGAAGCCTGTTTCCCATGAGCGGGCTGACCTAAAAACAATTTAAAAACATCCATCCCCAAAGGAGATGCTGTGGACAGAAATCCATCGTGACAGCAACCCTCTGTTTCCCCCAACCCACTTCTGATAAGGAACTACAATTGCTAAAAGAACAAGTAATGTTCCTTGGCACAGATGAAATCTGGAGGGAGCTGCTTACCAGTCTAGGTGCGGGCACCCCAAGGTGTGGGACCTGGATTTTAGATCTATGTCACTGCACAGTGCAAGGGTACAGTGACTTAGAGGTGAGTGTCGGGTATCGATACGTGCTGAGCGGTGGCTCCTTTAGAACCTGCTTATCTGAAACAAACCGAGTGACTGCAAAAAGCTTTACAGAAGTTCATCGCAAAAGGGTAAAATTAATTAACTGCTATGAATTCTTTGCATTCAGGGCTGCAAAACAAAGACACATATTACTTAAATCAGTTTTATTTAGAATTAAGAATTTCCTACAGTGACAAATCTTATAAAAAGCATCCAAACACGAAACTGCAGCAAACAGCATTCTTATGGATATCTTACAGACAGTGGAACTTCCACCCTGGAGAGGCACACTGAGCTCTAGTGATCTCTGCTAAAATAGCTACTGCAAAGCACACCACAAGCTCAATGTTCTCATCACAAACCCCATCATCTTCAAGTCACATTACCACACTTACAGATCATTAACAGAAAAAAAACACACACCATACAGCATTCACAGCAGTTGACATAAGGGAAAAGAAATACAAATATTCCATTTCACGTAACACATTCAACTAATTGATTAACTAGGTAGAGAACCCACTTAGTCTTCCACATGTGGCTGTCCTTTGAATGCAATAAACACTCGTACATTATTTGCTATCATTGCTCTCCGCACACTCTCTCACCAAAGCCACAGGATTGAGAGACATCTCGCCAAGTCAAATAAAATCCCATTAATGCACCACCAGGTCTCCGCATGCGCTCGCTCCTTTATCTCGCACATACCAGCCCTCTCATGCCTCGGCACCACCACCAATCCCACACATGGTTTCAAAAGTTCAAACAGCCTTCTGGTTCCATCTCACAGCCTTGCGTTCATAGCGTTGATACGACTCCATGAAATAAAGAGTAGCGGTAAAAATGGAACACCCACCGTCTAAGACGCAGCATGTGCGGTGTGATGAAGTATTCTTGGATGAGAAAGCATGTAGACAGAAGTATTCCTAAGGCAGAATATTTACAGCACTGCTTTCAATGAAGTGCTTCTTCCATACACATTTGAAATGAGATGAACTGTGGAGATTAAATGAAGCCTTCATATCGTACTTTAGTATGGAGGGGAGACAGTGTTTAAAAAAAAAAAAAAACAAACACAAACAAAAACGACACTGCGTTGTCCAACGGGGCGCTTGGAGAGTCATATGGTGGGATCAAATTAAAAACAAGAGGGAGAGAATGCTGTTTCTGACCAATGGTTCCATTTCAAACATGCAAAGAATTCAGGTAGCCAGGAAACAAGGGATAAAGTATCACAGGAGAAACCTTTCCTATCAACTGTAGTGTTAGTTCACCTATCGGGCAAACAGCAGTCCACTTCCAAACATTCAGAATTCCAACCAGATATGTAACAAAACTTAGAAAATTCCTTTTACCTTTCTTTTTTCTTTTTTTTTCTTTTTTTTTTTTAGAAAAGAAAAATGTCAAAAATACTGCTGAATATACTGCACACTGAACAAATTCATTTGGAAAACTTTAGTATATACGTAATTTACAGTATACTTACCATGAGTTAGAAAAATTTGATTTCCCACCATACAGTCAGTATCAGAGCCCACTGCGTCTACATTCCCCAGCCTGACGACTTGGAATCCATGCTTGAACCAAAGCCTCCGTTAAACCCGCTGCTGGAGCCTGCGTTCGAGGCCGAGCCCCAGCCTATCGCTGCCCCCGAGTTGGACCCTCCGTATGAGTTGCTGCCTGAACTAAAGCCCTGGTTCTGCTCCCGCTGCATGTTGCCCTGAGGCTGGTTGTTTCCTGAGGGCCCCGACTGGTTCTGCTGGCTGGCCAGCATGCCCATCATCCCCCAGCTGCTCTGCAGGGCTGCCTGCGCCGCTGCCATCATGGCAGGGTTGATGCTAAAGGCTCCGAAGTTCATACCCCCACCCATGTTGCTGCCCTGGTTGTTGCCCAGTCCTCCCCCCCCTCCTCTGCTGTTGCCAAACCCCCCCTGATTCCCAAAGCCTCCTGGGTTACCACCAAATCTTCCACCTCTCTCTAACTGTCTACTGCTATTGTGCTTAGGTTCAGCATTGGATATATGTACGCTGATTCCTTTAATGATCAAGTCCTCTCCACAAAGAGACTGGGCAACCTATAAGAAATAAGGGATTGATTAAATGTATGTTAGATGTCTTTTTTAAAATGTTAGTAGTACAAGACAAAACACAAAACATCCTCTATGATTCTGAGCAGATATTTATCCTGCAAAGAAAGCATATGCATGTACTTAATTCAATTTGAATTTGTACTTAATTCAAAGTGATTTAGCTTTGCATTCATCACTACACTAACTGCAGTATAAAATCCTATCTGCACAGCTGCATCGAAAAGGGTAATCTCAGTCCGTTCAATAAATCACATCAAACTAATACCACTGTAATTCTCAAGACAGTGGACAAGTAAGCGTTTCATGTGTAGTTCCAGAAATGATACTTTATCATGCTACTAAAATGTAGTCTGTGAAATTAAAATATTTTAAGACTTACCTGATCATCTGCAAATGTAACAAAAGCAAAAGCTCGGAAGGGTTTGGGAATGAAGACATCTACCACTTCCCCATACTGGGCAAAGAACTGTCGGAGTTCATCTGCTGTCATGTCCTCGGTGCAGCGTCCAACAAACACCTTCCTGCTGCGCAAAGGCTCGTCAGGACTTTGCTGGAGAGAATTGAAGGAAAAAACTATCACAACTACAGTCCTTGAGAACTGAGTTACAGGATGGTAAATGACAGTCTTAATCGAGCCCGTTCTGAAGGCTGCTGATGAAGAAATCTTGAGATTTTAAGACTTAAAATAAATTAATTAAATAAATTCTATTCCAAGAACATGGCTGCACCTTGATAAAGGTGGGGGGGAAGAGCCACAAGAAAATGAGCATGGGAGCAACACACAGGGACAGTGATAAGGCCACTGCACAGGAACACTTTTCTGTAATAATTGCATATAGAGACAAGAATAGAATCTACAGGTTCAGTTTGGAACCCAAAGACTTGTTCTACTCTTCTCCAAACTAGTTATTCCATCTGCTTTATTCTCCATTTATTCATGCAATAGGCAAGTTAGGCAGGGACTGCTGGACATCAAACACATTATTTTTAGATTTCTATCTGTACTTCAGTCCCTCACATAATGAGCTATTTTCCCAACATTTCAATTACTTCCAGCTCACCCACCTCCTCCCTGTTTTCCTTCCTTGCTCACAATTGTTCTGTTCATTCACAGTAAAGCCGCATCCGAGAGCAGACAGTTAATCCGTGCAGCTGCTCTCTCCCAACGCAGCTGACAAAGAGGTGCACTCGGAGTGTCTGGTTCAAATAAAACCAGCAGTAAATCCCAAAGTACCTTAGAGTTGGGAAGTTTACAGTCACACCATCTTCCATCAATCATGTGCCGCTGAGACATTACTTTCACTTGGGTTTCGTAATCCGTGAACCGAACAAACCCAAAACCTTTCGAGTGGCCTGTCTTAATATCCTTCTTAACCTACGTGGAAAAAAAACAAAAACCAGAAGTAACCACTAGTATGAAGCATATTGTTACTGAATGAATTTGGTAAAAATCTGTTCGAGAGTTTATCAGTCTTATAAACATTCTCATCACAGCAACCTCTAATTCCTTAACATCCTCCCTCAAAATTAACAGACTCACGGAAAAAAAAGACACCCTTAGGAAGAGACACAGCTTCTGATCTTGTCCGAGTTTATAGAGCTCCTTTGCTTCTACTTGCTTTCTCAGGAGCCTGGTATCTACCCAGTATCCCTCCTTACTTGAGCTGCAAATGGATTTTACCTGCACCATCAGAACTTCTCCAAAGGTACTGAAATACTCCTTTAAGTCTTGTTCAGTGGTTTTCCAGGGAAGACCCAAGACTATTAAATCTGAAGTCTTCTGTACTGCTCGTTTCACTTTCACAGCTGATGATGCATCTGTTTCATCCATTTTTCTCTTATTATCTGAATATAAAAAAGTACATTAGACATCCTCAACTCTGGAAATTGACCCACTGACTATGAAATGCATGGTGTTAAATTATAAACTATGATGAGAAAGAGTACAGACTGCAAGAGACACATCAGCTGCTGAGAGCTAATTGGAACAAATATCTGACTGTCCTGAACCAAAGTCAGTCCTCCTCCAAAATGCAATTTGACCCAGTTAGTTCTGCATTAGTTTACTTAAGTATTATCCAGCAATATTCGCAGTCCTAGAAGAGGTGGAGAAAACATGAATTTTTTAACAAGACTACTTCACCAGCTATTTACTTCCTTCCCCTCTTTTTTCTGGGGGTGGAGCAGGGTGGTCAAGTTTCTCCTTTCCTGAGCACTTCTAAATGGTACCTCTGAGCAAACCATGCCTTGAAGAGAAGTGTCTGTGAGTACAGAGATTACAGTACACTACAGTCTTTGAAGGCCTATATGACGTTATCCTTCAAGGATAATGCAAGATTTTGTCATTAAAGTATCCGTTTAGGTAGAGTATTAAAAAAAAATTAAAAACTCAGTGGGGTCAAACCTACTCGGCAGGACAGACACCTGAATAAATCATTGATTTCTGTGAATCATAGAGTTAAAGAGTAACAGCGTTGCCATGTTAGACCGGCAGTGACTCGGACCTTAAAGAAAGCAGCCTTGTACAAAGAACCGAAGCCACGAGGACAAACCTTTGGGATAATTCACGACGTAGACGAGGTTTCCCCAGCCGGCCTCGGGGGCGTGCAGAATGCCCTCGACCAGCCGGACTCCCCGCATGCACTGCGACACCGGGTTCCTGTAGCGCAGCCCGCACGCCCCGGGGAACTGCGCCGTCACCGTGGACAGCAGCACCGTGCCGTCGTCCTCCGACGGGATTTCGATGGGCTCATCGTTCTCGTCTTCCGTCACCCGGATATACTCCGACATCTTCGCTGGAAGTTACTGAAGTACAAAAGGGATATAGCAGGCGTAAGCGATCACCCTATATCCCTTGACTTGGCCTTCATCTTCTTCGCCCTGAGGCACGAGTCTCGCTGTATTTATTACACAACATGGGACACCGAAACGCGCCATTCATTAACGCTAAAGCCTCCGGTCCTGCCGTACCGACACCACGGCCCGTCCTGAAGCTGCAGAGGTACCAACAACGACTGATCCCCGAGCACGGCGGAAATTCCCAGAGGCGCCACAGGCTCCCCCGCGGAGCGGGGCGCACAGCCCCCCTCAGCCCCGCCGCCTACCGGGTCCACCCGAGCCTGCGACCTCCGGATGCGGCTCCACCCGCCCCAGCACCACGGGCAGCCGGACTCCACCCGGCCCCCCGCCCCACTCACCAGCCAGGAAAGGGAGCGGCGTCCCGAGAACCCCTCGGCGCCGCCTCCACCGCACTCCGCCCGCCGCCGCACAAAATGGCGGCCGCGGCCCCTCAGAGGCCGGGCCGGGCCGCGGGCCGAACCATTCCAGGCGGCCGGGGGGGGGGGGGTGCACAGCTGAGGGACGAACGGCGGCGGGACGATCGGGACGCGGGAGAACGTGAAGCCCGGGCCGTGCCCCAGCGCGCACCACCCGCTTTCAGTCGGAGCTCGGGTGGCACTCTCGGAACCGGCGGCGGTGACGGCAGCGCTCCGAGCCGCGCTCCCCCAAGCGCGGGGCCGGTGGTGCGGCCCTGCCCGCGCCTGCGCGAGCGCGGGAGCTGCCGGGAAGCGGCGCCGTCCGGGACCTGTCGGTGAGGGCGGTCATGGCCGGGCTCCGAGCTCGCCGTAGGCATTGGCCCCCAGGCCGGCCCCGAACAGCTCGCTCGGAGCAGCCGCGAGCAAAGACAGCCTTGCCAAAGCGCGGCGACGCTTCTCTCCCGTCTCCACTACCAGAAAGAACGAGCGCAGCTGATTAAAAAAAACCCCACCAAAACCCAAACTTGGTCACCTGGCCTGTTCAGCATGGAGAAGAACGAGGGGAAACCTCGTCGTAACCTACACCTTACTGGTGAGGAGCAGCGGAGGGGTAGCTCCGATCTCTGCGACCAGTGACAGGACCCGAGGGAACGGCTGGAATGATGTCACGGGATGTTTAGGCAAATATATCAGGAAAGGATTCTTCCCGCAGAGGATGGTCGGGCACTAAACAGGCTCCCAGGGCAGTGGTCACGGCTCCCAGGCTGCCAGAGCTGAAGGGGTGTTTAGACAAGGCTCTCAGGGACAGGGTGGGATTGTTGGGCTGTGCGGTGCAGGAGTTGGCCTGGATGATACAGTGGATCCCTTCCCACTCAGAATATTCTGTGATTCTGTGTTTTCTAGCAAAAAAACCCCCAAAACAAACAAAAAAACCCCAAACAAACAAAAAAACCACCAACCAACCAACCAAACCACAAAAAACACAAAGGAACAACAACAACAAAAAAAACCACCCCAAACCCAAAACCCCTCCAATAACTTAAGGGTAGAAACAAACCAATCACAGTCCCCACGGACACTTCTAACAAGGCCTGAGTACTGGAGCAGCGTTTCCAGGGAAGATGAGAGGTCCCCATCCCTGGGGAGAACTTCCTTGTGAAATCATCTGAAGTGTACCCAGGGCTCTTCCAGTTGGGCAGGAGGAGACTCCACGTGCACTTGAAGATACTTTTTTCACAGAAGCTGTCAGAAGAGGATGGAAACATTAGAGATGCAATCATTTGTTATTGGGATCAGCCTGGCAGTGCTGGCATTGAGTGTTACCTGTAAGGTGGGAAAGGACACAAACCCTCTCAGCAACAGAGACATGTGAGCAATACCAGCTGAGTCATGTTGGCATTTGAACAGCATCATTCTGCACTGGGTAGGAAGAACTGATCCAACATGCCTCTTCAGATCTCATGCAGGTATTTCCTGAGGACGTTGGGAAGAACTAGATTAACCAGGCTGACTAATGCAGTTTCATGGTAACTCGGTTCTGTGTCTCATACTTGTCTAGTCTGACACTGACCCAACAACTGGTTCATTGCTCAAAATCAATGTCTTCATTAATTCCTCAAGATGTTTGGGATTTTTTTGTGCTTCTCCTCCATTTACTGCCCTGCTCGCTGAGCTTGTATAAAACAATTTTGCAGGATTGCTAGAAGTTTAAAACAGCTAGTAATTCTAGCCCTGTCCTTTAATAACCAGTAAGTGTTTGCTATAACATGGCTTAATTCTTTCTAAACCCAATTTCCCCTATCTTTATTGAAAGACTTAATGGTTATATCTCATAATACAGTATTATAAACTCCTCAACTCCAAAGCCATGATGGCTAAGGGACACTCATGTTCTTATTGCTGCTTTTCTGCCTCTTAAAAAAAAAGTTCAGAAGAGCTCATCTACACAAGTTTTCCTGAGCTGTAGTCACAGGAGGGACAAGGCTGTGAGCAAGAGAACCACACGGAGGAGGAAAACACTAGTGGCAGGAACATGGTATTTTCCACCTGGTCTTGTCTCTTTTATAAGGTGAACTGTCTGCCTTCAGTAGTATCACCCTCTAGGTAAACACTCAATTTTTTTTTTTTTTTTTACTTTGCAGTGATAATACTAAAAAGCTATACATTAATAATTGCTGTACGGTTTTAATCTGTCATTTTCCATCTGGATAATTGCCATTCCACATCTCCAGTTTTATTCTGATACTTTACTAATGGGCTTATCTGGTCTGTCAGTCACATTAGCCAGGAGTCACACCAGAGACATCTGTAACACAGTCAGTATTTATTACAAGATCTTTATGAACAGGAAGCCACACAGAGCTGGCATTAGCAGAGCTGTGAAGTCCTGCCTGCCATCATCATAGTGAAAAAAATGTACTGCAGAGCTTTGTCTAACCAGCTCAGCAACTCAACCTGTGGACTGTAGCATATTATTATAAGGAAAACTATTTGACCACCTTTTTCTCCCCTCATCTGCTCCTTTGTGGCACTCATCCAATCTGTGTACTCAGTATCCACCTAGCTTGACCTTCTTTGCACTGGTCAAAAAAAAAAAAAAATTAAAAATAAAGGGTTATTAGTAAGGACAGATGATTCTACTGCTAGAAAAGGTTAATCCAGTACCTTGCATTAATGGCTTCTGCTGAGAATATTTAAGACTCCCACTTTAGATTTCTTCAAGTGCAAAAATTAGTTCCCAGCACCACTGAAGCTCAGCCCATCTAGGCCAGTGTGACTTTAGACTCAGTCTTATCATTTAATTACCATTTTTCAACGGAGTTGTGAGAGGAGCTGCCTAGACACAGGCTAACAAGAGATGCTAATGCTCCTGAAATGCCTACATTTTCTAGTGATCCACAACATACATCCCAAAGCCAGTTCTGGTGTTGCCAAGTCAGCATGGAGACAGCCAGTGTTGTTTGAACATGCTGTGAGGATGGAGCGGTAATTGCAGCGTGTCAACATTACCTGCTGCACTATTTCCACTCAGAGTTTAGCAATAGTGCTGTTGAAGAGGTCGTTGTGGTGCTGAGCCAGAGCGACCTCCATCTCACACAGCATCTGGTGGTAATTTCACTAATGAGCAGAGTAAGCACCAGCCCTGAACTAGATTTCATGCAGGTAAAAGCTTGACGAGAGTAGGGAGCTTTGTGCTGGCTGTAAAACAGGGAGGGAGAGAGGGGCAATTAGCCATAACAGAGACTTCTAACAGAGACTTCTGCTCCAAAAGCTTCTTCCTCAGTTTTGGCAACAAACAAGCTTAGAATTAAGCAAATGTTACTATCCATTTTCTGTGTGAATTGGGATTGTTGCAGCACTTTCCTTCTGTTATTTTGCATTTTTATTAGGTTTAAGTTAAGCAATTAACAGTAGCATTGCTCTTGAAGTAACTACACCAGTGGGCATACCACTAGTTAATTCACCAATTCCCTCACACTGGCAATTCCAAGGGCCCATGGGTGCAGACAAATACAATATGTGATGCTAGCCATCATGTATATTGACTTAAGTGTGCCCACAGGCACAAAACAAAATGCAATACAATAACTATTTGCTGCTCTAGGTTAAGTGTGCTCATGGGTACAAGCAAACTCAATGTAATGATCAGCTGCTCACCCTCCCAAAAGCACTTGGGATGAAAAACAACATCAATGGGCACCTAAATATAAGCTCCTGATACAAAAACATCATGCAACTGTGGGTACTGAAAAACATGAAGTGCCTGGGCCTGTTCCTAATCACAGAGCATTAAACGGTGGGAGAATTTCATGAATAGTGGCATATCAGTGTAATCAGATTGTAGACAGCCTGATTTTGTCATTAGTTAATAAATCCGACTTCTCTTCCGCACTCAGTGGGAGGCTTTTATTTTCCCCCACAACATCAAGTTTCTCAGAACAAGGCAGGAATATAAGGAGGATGAACAGTTTCTCTCTAAATACCTGCCATAATTAGAGCTTTCCATTCACAAGCAAGTTATCAACATAAAAATTTACTCATACCCAGCAGCCTAAAACAACTACTAAAGAAAAGTTTCCCTGGAACAAATTAAGTAGTTTGCACCCACGTAAAGTACCTGGAAAGATCACCTAGTCCATGGTTCTCACACTCCTCCTAATTCCCTCAGTTAAAACACTTAAGACTTCATTATAGTGCCTGAAATATTTTAGGTATTTTTCCCATGATCCTATGAAATGATGATTCCAATTATCTCATTTCTAACCCACCTGAGATAGTTTAGTCCTGTTTCTTAAGGAGGAAGAGTTTCCCCATTCCTTTTGATTCATCTCCTAATTTACTTAACTCTTCCAAACTGATTAGAACAGGCAATGCATTTTTTAATCTCTCAGCAAACACAATCAGATTTTTGTCGATTTGGCTCGTCTAAAGTTCCAGAAGGGCTCAGTGGCCATCAGTCTGGGTCCTTTCAGCCCTAGCAGCTATTGGGTGAGGCTGGTTGGAGTCCATGTCACTGGAACTCCGGGGCTCAGCCATCCAGGTGCAGTGGTGTCCTGGCTGCTACTCAGCAAACCCAGCTTCAGCAAACAAAAGGACTGGCCTGGCTGAGAGCTCTGGTAGCAACTAAGAATCTTCTGTAGTAACTGGAAACCCAAATGGTGACAAAAGGCCCCTCTGAGCTCCAAAGCCACTGCTGGCTCCTACCTTTGCGAGCTGCGAAGAGTTCAAAACGGCAGTGGGGATTATCTGCCATCTCCACCCTCTTGTTTGAGTGGTACCTGTGGGAACTGTCAAACGTTTGCATCTTGCACACAGAGAATGCAAAATTCACTTTGCTCTGTTTTGTTTGGCAGAGTAAGATCAAACCCTCTGCAAGTCATCTCCCTTGCCTTTCTAGAGCATCCAATAGCAGAGCGTGGGAAGAATTTCTCCCTGGGATTCACAGAGGTATCTAGTCAGTTCCCAGAGCTCAGTTCCCGGTGCTGATGTGCCAGGCATCTTCCAAAGGAATTTGATGCCTTGTACAGTGTACTGGAGCTGGGATTCAGAGAGTCTTTTTGGCTAGATTCTATAGTAACTCCTAGCATGGAAGAGCATGAACTTCTATCAGCATAGGTTGGCATAAACTGAAGGATAAAACCCACTGACTGGGAACTGGTCCACAAAAATTGCATGTGGTGGTGTGTGACAGGTTCTAAATATTGAGTGCAAACACTGGAATTTACACAGGGGGTTGGAAATAGACTCCTTCAAAAGCCACAGGTGGCTGGGGTAAGGTGTAACAGCTATTCCTGTAACACCTGGAATAGTGTGAAGGACAGCTTTGGCAGGATCTGTTCGCAGGCTGTTTTGTCTAGTTTTCCTTCTATGTTTTTTCTGCTTTTCGCTGAAGGACAGGGCAGACAGTCTGAGTATTTTTTTTTTTTGCTGGTTTTGAATGATGCACATTGAAGCAAGAGCTGAAGGGTAAGACAAAGACTGTTTTTAAAATAGTTACGCTTTAGTGCCTGGTGATATTTTTTCGAAATACATTTACTGAAGATTTATGTAAAATCTATCTTTTGTCTACTTAAAATATCTCAAATGGATGTACAGGTCAAAATTTAATGCATATGGGTTTTCATTATTTTAAATCATTTGCAATATAAATTATTTACTATGACATCAGACCTTTGTTCTTTGGCTGTCCACCATAAATTGAGGACCACCCAAATGTCCAGCCTAAGCTGTATTTCTGCATTCCCTGCCCCAGTATCTATAATCTCAGTTCTGTGATTCTTCATGTAAATGACTTTCAACAAGGAAAGGAAGGGAACACATTATTTGCCTCAATACAGGTAATTCTGAAAGAGGAGCAAGACCTTTACATGAGAAATAGTTGACATCCACAGAAAGGGGAGAACTAATGCTTGTAGAAGTGAAAGTCATCCTTGATGAGAGTGGTGAGAGCTACAGATCAACCAAATGTGACCAAATGGACTTTTTGTGTAGTTGAAACTGCCAGAGGCGATTGACTTCTATCTTTCTCTCTCTGAATTTTTTAATGTCTTCTTTTTGCCCTTAAATTTATAATGCAATTAATTAATCCAGTTCTGGCCAGTAATGTTGTAGGTAACCATTTGGAAAACTGAGGTATTGGGATAAGCCAGGCTCCCCAGGGTCATTCTGCAAGCCCATAGTGAAAAACCGTAGTGTCACCTGACACCCAGAATTGTGCTGTCATGACAAACTTGCTCCTAACAACCATAAAAATCTTGAAACACTCACACTTTTTGAAAGACCTTGTGGAAACTGCATTTGTTATCATGTTCGCAAGTCGTCCTATGACAGGTTACGTATACAGACCTTTGGATCCATCACAGCCTATATTTGAAGCCTTTCCAGCTCAGAAGTTACTGAAAATTGTTGCCACCCAACAGCTCTTCTGTGGCTACACTACAATAATTAAACCCTGAATTCAACCCAGTTTCTTCTACATAGATGTCATCTCAAAACCTATGACATCAAGACTCTGCCACGCCTCTCATTTCTACTCATGAAACTGAAAAACACTTAAATCTGAAACAAACGTATTTTTGCAAGCTTCCCACACCACAAAACCTCAGCCTTGACACAGCCCTCTTCCTGCTCTGTCAAAGGATGGATCTTTGTTTTCACAGTTTCATGCATTATTGCTCATGCATGTAGTTTTAAGTATACCTCCGAAATTTGACCTGCCTGAAGAATTGTACCAATTCTGAGCAATATCGTAAATTACAGCAACATCCTAAGGGGAATCCTACTGCTGACATCCAGGCTATCTGTGCAGTCCTCTAGGTATAAGTGTGTCTGACAAGGCCCATTTATCTCTCTTTGCTGTCTTTCCTAGAGTGTTCGTCATAAACCAAAAACTAGCACTGACAGCAATCTTAACCCTGAAGTCAGAGCAGGGTCAGATGTTGTGGTGGGCCTGCATACGCTTTCCTGCATTCGAGCTTCCAGTGGCTTTACCACGATGAGATCCAGTGAGAAAATCTCAGTGTAGTCCTGATTTATGTGCAGGAGTGCAGAGGAGAGCAAAAGCTTTTAGTGTCTTGGGAAGCAGTTAGGGATTAAGGCCAAGGAAAGGACAGTCGTGTCAATTACATCCTAAAAAAAGAAAACTCAAGTGAAAGTCCTGGCTCCTGGACTGTTTCTGGGCTGGCGGATGTTCAGAGTTTCCTTGGCAGATCCTCCCGAAAGCTAATGGACCCATTTAGATCCCCTCCCATACACCATGGCATCAGTTTGACCATTCTGAAGGAGGCCTGGTGGGAGTCTGATAATTCAGCATTTTTTTCTGAAATTAAATTAGGGAATGCATTTAATATTTTAAGATCTCTGATGCTCTCTTGTCAGGAATCTCCACTGAACCCAGCGCTTCATTTCAGATGTGTCTGAGGGAAGAAAACCTCATGCAAAGTGCAAGGCTGACACCTGGAGGGACTGCGAGAGGCAGATGGGGAGCCTGGAGCAGCCACACATCCTGCAAAACAGCTGGGTGGGGGAAGCTCAGAGTGGGTGGCAAGATCCCAGGATTTGAAAGTATGCTTTTCTAGAGAAGGGATGCTCTCAATATGCTTCTCTCTCCCCTTTTCCAACAATAAAGAAAAATACAGATTTCTATTTCAGATTTTCCATGCCTGTTTTTAGGAGTAGAGAAGAAACACAGGAGCTATGACTGTGTCACTTAATTATTCACTTCTTCCATGCTCAGGAATGTTTGGATCAAAACTTATCTTGGTCAATAAGTTGCTACAAATAATGCAAGGTTGTTTTATCAGTTGGTTGGTCAACATATTTGAATTGCTGCGTATCAGACTTCCTACTGCTTTGCCATTTGTGTAACTGCTGAAACACAGACTTGCAGAGCGATTCCTGCTGTCAAAGCTGCAGCTGGAAGATTTGGCATTAGGTAGAGTTTCTTCTTTTCACGTCTGGTTCTGCCAGCAGCCACGGTAAGGCTTTTCCTGAAGCTGATCCTAATCAAGGAAAGCAAGGCAGCTTCTAGGACAAAGTCTTCATGCTTTTTGAAGTTTCTTGCCAGCCTGGCAATCACTCTTTCATAACACTCTTTCATAACACTTGTTCAAATCTTTCACTTGTTCATAATCTCTCTTCCCTGACAGGAATTTTCTCAGTATTTTAGTGAATGCTTGTTTTGCTTGAACTAATTTTAGAATATGTTAGTAGCCAAGTTATTTATCGTTCTGGCATTACCATACACTTAGTAGCTCACAGACCCAAAGATTAGATGTCCATTACATATCCTTAATTCTCTTTGTCATTGCCAGTGTGGTTCCAATCATAAAATTTGCTTATCAGTGAGTAGTTGCTTATGGAAATGGGAAAAATAAACCAACAAAAAACAACAATCAACAGTTATTTTCAGAACTCTTTTATGCATTTCTATTATCCCACCTGCACTATAGCTCCCTGAGTCTCCACGTGTCTTCTCTGGTGCACCTCGATACTGACTGACTGCATTTCTTTCCCTTCTAGCCTTCTGACTCCCAAAATATCACTGATGCTCAGTTCATCCCGATGAGCATACTAAACCACCACAAACATTCTCCACCCAGACTGCCTAAAGGGTGAGCCATGAAAACGCTTGCTCCATTCTGGCAAGCAGAAGAGAGGCACATTAAAAGCTTCAGGAGCAGCACAAGACATGGGGTGTTCTTGGGATACTGCTTTTCAGCAGAGACTTGGAGGTCTAATGCCATCTCTGTGGCTACTGTTTCTTCAGTGCTTCTCATTAACTGTGCCACGACTAATGAGGCAGTAACATCTTTCTCCCCTCTCCACTCGGACAATATTGCCAACGCTGGATTGTCAGTTATGCTGAATTACACTGGATGACTTGTGGGTACTCAGTGATGTAGACAAATAACAGTTCGAGATCGAGGGTGAACCCTGGCCACTAAACTTGTTTCACTTGTGACTCATTCCAGACTTAAAACCTGGCTCTTGCTGACATTTTATTAACCCAATTTGTCATCTTCCTAACCCCCATTATCCCACCCAGGCAGATTATTTACTTTGAAAAGATGTGTAGATAGCTTCCACGCAAATCCTAAGCAGAGCCAGGTGCCACAGCTAGATTCTAGAGGGAGTTACAGTCATGAGACTGTACATGTGCTGGTAAAATAACTTCTATCCTAGATTCTTCCAAACTCAGTGACATTCTGTCTGTTTAGATATTGTCTGGACTCTCATTCCTGCAAAGCAGCTTGGCTCCAGTATGGGGAAGGATCCACATTCGTACCTTCAGACCTGTGTGTGTTCCCAAAGGGATCAGCAAAGGTAAATTTAAACATAGATTTAAAGTTAAGGACATTCTCTTGCTTTGGAGTTGGAATCTCTGTCTACCCCTTCCCAAGAGACTCCCTTTGAATCTTTGCATTTTCCAAAAATAAAGCATTCACATTAAGAATTAGCTTGCTGCCTTCCAGAGAATTCATCATTTCCAGTTTGCAAGCTTGAAGAGAGAAATCCAGGAAGCGCCAATAAATCTACTCTGACAGTGGAGTAAAGAGCTGCAAAAGGAGTAACCTGTCAAGGTAATGTGACTTAATTTCTCAGAGAAAGATCCTTTTTTATAAATGAAATAAAAATGCCAGCAACGTGAAATAGCAGGAAGTGTCACACTTGATTGTCTCTCAGGAGGACAGAAATTAAATAAAAAGAAGGCAAGGTAAATGACAGGGTTTTACATTTAGCGAGGGAAGTAATAACATAAACTGAGAATAATAACATCCACTGAAAATCTATGCACAGCAACCCGAGTATGTCAAAGGGGTGTGTTCCCACAGAAACATTCATTTAATGTACACGTGTTTCCTTGGACAAAAGGCGGGTTCTGTGCTGGGAGTGCAGGATTCGTGGAGATACTGTGATCGGACATACGGGGGCAGCCTTACCTGCCGGTTATCACAGCCTTGCGACACCGTGGCAGGGCCACTGCAGCCAGTGCGCTTTGGCCTCCTAGGTTCCCGTGGCAAGCTCTGGAGTTTCGCCCCTTTCTAAACAGGGGACCCATGCAGGCTTTCCAGATTTCCTTATTCAAAGCGTGAGCAGTGTCCCTTTAAATGAACACAGAGATCTCAGTCCAAATGGGGAGTGAAGCCCAGGCTACCCTCAGTTATGAAACCTCCCTTTCAGAGCTCATGGGCTCAGGGGCTGCTGTTACACTCCGAGGTTAATAATCAGTTTTAATATTCACTTAGGGGGCTGTAAAAAAAGAATGAAAATTTCCTAATTTGAAAATGGACTTGATTGGCAGCTTTATTATCTCTATAAGGTGTGTGGCATTCCACACAATCAAGTCATTTTTTAAAATAATCTCACTGCTTAAGTCGTACATGCTGCTAATTGCATTTTAATAAGTCTCTTTAAAATCTTTCCATATTTTTTAATATCCTAATATTAGATAAGTGATTGCTGGGGACACTGGAGGGCACTGAGGTTTATAGAAAGAAGAACACCGTAATGAAGCTTTATTGGGATGGCATCACCAAACAATTGCTGTGATAGCAACACTCCCAAGCTTGGAAAAATGCCAGCCTTCCCCGGGGCGCCGGGGAAACCAGAACTGACTAAGGCACAAGCCTCCCTGGCTCAGGACTGACACAGAAAATGGATGCTTTCTGGATCGTAAAATGGCCTCTTTCCGTCTTGGAAATGACTGAGGAACTGTCCACTTTGGGTTTGGAAAGGACTTGGGAACTGTTTTTTCTCCATTGAACAATGACTTTGAAACACATCTTTGTTTTTCTTGGTTCTGGCTTGAAAATAAAAGTTCATTTGGTTGTTTTTTTTTTTTTTTAATTGTGTCATGGTTACACAGAAGGAAGATTTCTTTACCAGCTCTAAACAGCAGCAGACAATGGGAAAGGCTTCCATGGAATTAGAAACTAAGGCTGGAAGTAGAAGCGATGAAGTCCATCTCAAAGATGAAACCCACTTGGTAGAGTATTTGGGAAAAATGTAGTATGGTGTGGGGTTATTGGGTGTCTATATCTCCTTTATGGGACAGGGAGCATTATCCAATGAACACCAATCCAGACATAATCACTCTAAAATTAAAAAACAGACAAAATAAGCAAGCAAAGAAGTCAAACAACAGGGGGGCTGAACGGACAAAGTCCAGATTCAAGCACCCTGAACAACAGAAAATTTCCAGCTCAGATCCATCTAGGATCCCATGTGTGCATCCACAGGGTGAGCTATTGCAGCAGTTACAACCCAGTGGTGCAGGCAGGTACTCCACAACATTCCATGTGCACAGTCCAACATTTTTGCTTGGAAGTCTGTCTTTATATCTAAAGTGCTGTCTTCTCTCTGTATATAAAGTTGTGTTTCTCCAAATTATGACTATTGGGAAACTAACACCACTTTCAGTGTAATTTAACATCATTGTCCATGGGGGAGAAATATAATCCCAAATTAATGTGTAACTGGCTTCTGGGGAACTTCACTGGGATAAAGGGACTTTTTTTGCCAAAACAGAACGGCAGTGCCAAATTTTACATTGTATTGCATTGCATTTTGTCCTCTGCAATTTGTGTACTGGGACCTGAGATCAAAAAGTTATTTTGAGAACAATAATGACTTTAATGTATTGCCTGCTTTTATATGATTTCTTCCTCCTGACTCTTGTCTTCTGATATCATACTATAATAAATCACAATGTCAGTTTCAGTTTAAAACATAATCAAGCTTCTAGCAGTTCACTATTAGTAAAGGAAACCAGAAAAAAATGTGATATCTTCTTGGAGATTCAAAACCTGGGAAATAAATACAGAGAATCTATAACTGATTTTTTTTCCCTTTCAAGTCTCATAATATTTAAGTAAAGTTGTTTTTGGAACCCAACCATGACTTTTAATACTTGAAATGGACAATACTGATATAAACATCTTGCATTAGTTTGTTTGAAAGTGAGCCATTTTCTGACTAACTGAAGCTCTGTCTATCCAAGTGTTTCTTCTGTACATCATCAGAGAATCCTTGGACTTAGGTTTGATCTTATTCCCACTGAAACCCAAAGGAGTTCTGTCCCTGATTCCCAGTTAAAAATGGATCAAGCTGAATTTTACCATATAGTACAAATAAGAATAGTTTGTTAATACTAAATTTCTTATTACTAGTTGTGCATCTTTCTGGTTTTAAGGTGCACGAGATGCCACTGTAAAGAAATCAGTGTATCTGACATAAGCCATGAAATAGAAGAGTTGTCATGTCTTCCTCTCTTTTTTTTTTTTTTTCCCTCCTGAGAATAAGAGCAGAAGGTCTTATTTTGCACCGACAGGCTGGGAGGCACATGTTCAGCGAACTTCTGCACAGGAAGTAAATGTCCAGGTCATATTTATCCCTTTTCATGTGGTTCTTTTAATCCCCCAGACTGGGTTTCAGAGGAGTTTTACCGTTTCAGTTTTACAAAGCAAACCTTCCTTTAATGTTGGCATTTTAAAGAAAAAGCTTCAGTCAAAACATGTGTGTTTTACATCAGCCAGATGTGATGTTGAGGGGAACAGGCCACAATGTGGCAGCCAGCTCTGCTGCAAAAGCTGGACATCAAATGGGACTTACTGGTTCCCAGTTGAGGGATCAGCCTCCTGGATCTCTCACCTAGTGCAAAAAAATAAAAAGTCCCCAAGAAAGTTACAGATCATGAGCATAGCCAGCATTGCTATGACTTGCATGCCAGTATCCTGTATAGCCACATGACAGAGCACAGCCCTACTGTGCACAGACCTATTCACCCAAAAATTCGTTCTTGCTTAAAAATGGTTAAATGAAGACAAAAGAAGAGGTGTTAAGGGCAGCAGAAGTACATTAACATGTCCAGCACTGCACCAGCAGTCAGTGGCTACTCAAAAAAAAAAACCAACCTGGCACTGCACAACTTCCATTGAACATCACTGCCCCTGTAACCTGCTCTTTCCAGGGCCTAATTGTGGCCATTTAAATTAAAAAGTTATGAAACACAATCAGACATCTCTTAGCTTTCTCTAGGAAATTTTCTCACAGCCATGCCAAGTGAGGCAGGTCCTGTTTTCAGCCGTCCTCTCTAAATTAGGGTCAGCTGTGACAGGGTAGGGACCTTTTTTGTACCTCTGAAAGCCCCTTTTTGGGAGTGTTCTGTGGGTACAGCTGGAGTTTACACTGGAGAGAAGGTTTTTAACAGCCAGCGCTGTGACTGGTGGGTCAGGGCCCATGTCTGTGGGAGGCTGAGGCAAGTTTAGGGGCCCCTGAGGTAGCCACCATTTCCCACCATCTCCTGCCATTTTTCCTAGTCCATCAGGCAGTGCCTCAGTGCCTCTGCGTCCTTTTTGGAGCAGTTCCCACTTTGCCCGGTCAGCTCTGGACGCAGCAGGCTGCGGGGCCAGCCTCCGAAATCCGGGAGACCAGAGGTCTGGCTCGTGGGTCCTTCCACAGGACCGCGGCAATAGAGGCAGGTGGTGGAAGAAGGAAGCAGGCTCAATTGTGGATGAAATCCGGAAGGTTTATTGTGTCTCCGAACAGGGAACCTCGCCCCCCGGGGGGTCCAGCAATGAGCAACCCTGAGCGCGCCTGCCAGGGGTTTTATGGGGGGGTGGCGACAGGGGAGGGATGACAACGGCATCGAATCAGGGAAGGAGAAGGACGGGTCTGCGGGATGAGGGACACACAAGGGAACCTATCTCGGGAAAGGAAGGGAGGGATCCTCCCCCCAAGACCAATCACTCGACGCCCCTGCCAGAACTTTCTAGAAGCTTGGGAGGGGTGCCGGAGCGATTGGCAGGGGTCTGGGAGGAGACAAATAGAGAAAGCAGGGTTGTGAACGCGAAACCAGGAGGGTATAAACTGGGATGGTACAGGAACACGAAACCCAAAGGGGAGACCCGGACTGAACCGAACAAGACACACTCCCACACCTCAGGAGGAGCAGGTGTCAGTCTCCTGCCATGGCTGCCTTTCCTCACGGTCTGTGCAGCACTGTGCGGCTGTGTTACCTACATGGAGCTGTGCTGGTTCCTCGGTAAGCTGAGTACTGGGCGCCCTCTCCGTGGCCGCCATTTTGTGACGGTTGGAGCCCCTCAGGGGCTGTTGCTGCTCTGGGCTCGGGCAGTTGAGACTGGGCTGGGGTGGTTGAGGCTGACCTGCGGCAGTTGAGGCTGACCTGAGGGGGTTAAGGATGAGCCGGGGCAATTGAGGAAGTTGAGAAAAGGCTTAGGCAGAAAAGGATGCTCTGAGGCAGAACTGAGGAATCTGAGGCCTGAAAATTTATCTTAGCAGTGTGTGTGGCCTCCAGACCCCTCAGCAGGTGCCTCAGCCCCCCTGCCACCTCCTCACCGTTATCTGGGCGGGAGATCCCTGAGGGAGCACCTTCTGGAGACAGCCCATGGAAAGCTCTCTATGGTGAGTAGTAACTTCTTCCAGAAAAACCACTACAACGTGTCACACTACACCTGGTGCCACCAAGAACCTGTCTGTGTGGCATAGGGAGCCATCCTGGGAGTCCTGGGAAAGCAGCTCTCTGCTTCTGTTCCTGTACCAGCAATGGGTGAGTACTTGCTCTATTTCCAAAATTAAGCACTTTTCCTTGGTCAGTAAGCTGCAGGGCTGGCTTTTGAATTCTCTGGAATGACAACTATTGAATTAAGACTGTTAATTTTTTTCCTTTAAGTTTTGTGTTAATCCAAGGTCACTGGCCTCCAGGCCTGGGCTCTCCATTGATCTCCTTGACTGACATAACTAGGTTCTCCACAGAGTTGCCAGCTTTCCTCACTGTAGCTAAGTATAGATTTTGTCTTTACTGTGGGCTAAATGGTATGGTCAGGTGGCCTGCAGTAAACTTGGCAGGTTAATTTAATGTCCTGGAGTCTGGGTGACTGGATGGAGTAGGACTGGAATATGTTGTTTCTCTGGAGTGAATCTGAAGCAAGTATACTTTATAAGCTGTCCTGTACAGTATACCTCTTCCTAATATCCCGGAGAAGAGCCTACAAGACTGGCTTATTCCTTCACGGGGAGCTGGGTTGACGGGGATCATGTCTGCCTCTTTTCTTGGGAGCAGGAGAAATGCCATATAGACAAGGAAACCTGGTTAAGTTACATATTATACGTGGATTAGTTTAAGCTTTTTGGACTGACCAAAGTAAGGCTGAAGTGTCTTTTAGAGGGTTTAGCAGGTATTACATCTGGTAAAACCAGATTTTGCTCTCAGAGTTGGCTGGATTTGCATAAGCATCTTACAAGTTTTTACTCAACTTATGTGCCCCCATTTCTCTTTGGCTGGTAAATGTCTTGATAGATAGCACAAATAAATAAATATAAACATGCATAGTTGTGTTTTTTCTTTTGAAGTGTGTGAGTATCGAGAGCTTGATTGTTATTTATGCTTGGCTGTTCCTCTTATCTCCACTCAAGATTTTTGCATCTTGTTAATTGATATTGTTGCTATCAGGCTCTGCCTCGTATTTTGAAGGCCCTCTGACTGAAGTTAGACTTAAGCTGATACAACCAGCAGCACACTGTGAAGCTATTACTTAGGAAGTATCAATTACCAGCAGTTTTCTCTGATTTCACCTGTATATATGGCTCTTTACTACCTCTAGAAATTAGTCCTGAAAATAAGGAACAGCAAATCTAGATGTTTTTCTACCATCGTCCTGTTAAAGCTAGAAAGTTTACTGTGGATAACTGGATTAACATTTAATTCTTGGATGAAAACTGCTCTAGCAGGTGAAGGAAACAAACCCCAAAATGTTATGATAGGAAATAGAGTAATGCACAACAGTGACTCCCTTTCCAGACCACTTGCTCCTCATCCAGCAGGAAGACAGCCACAGTGTGACTGGCTGGTGTAGAAGGAAGGGAGGGTGGCTTTCTCTCATGCCTTCAGATCACAAAATCCATGCAACTAGGATGAAAATCAAATGGCTGTGGCAGAAATTTAGGAAACAAAGGATTAGTCCTGACTTTGTGACATATTCTCTGTGTGACTGGGTCCCTTCCATGCCATTTGCCTTGCTTTCCTCTGCAGCAATCTTATGATGCAGAGAGGTAACAAAAAAAATCCATCAGTAGCTGTGAGGCACTCAGCTGCTGTGGTCAGATAAGTACCACAGTGAAGGAAACTCCTCTAAGTATCTATTAAGGACAGCACTTCACAGGGCTCTTGCCCCTTCTGTCCAAGGTGCATGAAGCATTCCATCAATGCTACTCATACTCCTTCAATACCCCTGAGAAGCAACGCATTATAAATCCCATTTTACAGATGGGCGAACTGACTTTTCCCCAAGTCCCAGAGTGGTTCGGTGACAGAGCTGGGAATTGAACCATTAGACATTTCCCTCTTCATGACAGCTCTGTACAATCCCAGGACTCATTTATTTTCCCTATTAAAAAGAAGTAAACAAGTATTTTCTTTCTGAGACCCACTGAGGATGGGGGATTGGGGGGAAAATGGAAGTAAAATTAAAAATAAAATGGCATAATTCCCTACTGGCCCTGAGTTGTCCAGTCTCCTTTACATTCACACTTCTCTTTGTTACGTTTCCTTGAAGTTGAACCTCCCTGGAGAAGGGAACCTCAGAGTATGTGGTGCTGGGGAAGAAATGCTTCAAGAAAAAGAAAAATAATCGCAGCTGCAATGTTAAAAATAAGAAGCTAATCAAAGGCAGCCCATGTGGGCGCCACTTTCATCTCTCATCTTCAAAGAGGTGCAAACAAACATTGTCGGCGTGCCAAGCAGCAGCCTCAGCGCCTGATGATCCCATTACTCCTCCAGCGTCCACCCTCCCTTTCCATGCTGCTGAGCCTGTAGGCATGGGACTCCAGGATCGCTGCCAAGGTGGGAACCTCTAGTCACCAGAGGGGAAGCCACATATGGAATTTCTCTGTGGATCCAAATCATTTCATAACAAACATACTTGTGCCCTACAGATCATTCCTTGTACTTTTGCCTTTCTAGTAACAATAATAGCATCTCTCATTCCCTAAGATGCTGAAAAGCCTCTAGATCAGAGGTTTTGTTCTTTGAGGGATTTTGTTTTCCAAAGATCTGGTTATTTAAAAAAATAATATTCAGGCTCTGATGGAATCCAGATGTACTTAGTGAAGTAGAAGAGTGTGGGTTAGTAGTTAAAGTGGTGGCACTTAGGGGAATCTGGTGTGCTGGGTCTCCTCCCAGCACTTACGAGAACTTGCCTTGAAGTCCATGCACCTAATGGATTTGTACCTCAGTTTACCTGAGTTTACTTGCCTCAGCACAATCCTGGCTGCTCCTGCACACCCTAAGGTGTCCTAACTTATTCTTATAATAAGTTAACTAACTTTGAACAAACCAGTTTAAGTGTCAAACCCAAGGTGTAGTGTGATGATGTGTCTGAACGAATGCAACTTAATGTATTACAGGGTGATCTTAAGTATGGTAACACTGGGACATTGCTCCAGAATGGGGCCTGCAAAGAAAACACCGATTGCTATGTGCTGTATGGTGCAGCATAGGGTAATGTAGCTCAGATTAAGAAGAAGGATAAATAAGGTCAGGAAAAGGACTGAAGTCTTTTCCTCAATATTGAGATTTTCAGTGGATGAGTGAGAGTGAAAAAAGAGAATTTGTTCTGTGTACGGTGCCCTGCCTTGTTCAGAGCATGAGTGAAACATCAGTCATGGGTACTGCCCTCCTACAGAGAGGATCCTATGGAATGAGGATGCAAGAGACCCATTCAACTCCTGGGCTCTGCCACTGCTCTTGTGCATACTCTTAGGCTGCTTCACCAGCTGCAAAACACTGATCGTTTAGATAAATGGCTTTGAAAGCCATAGATTAAAAGGACTCGATATTATTTCTTGGAACTAAATTGCATCTTGATGTTGCCAGAACCTTGGCAGAGCAGACGCCTTTACCACCTTGTACCTGTCTGGGGCTTTCCTGTTCTGTTAACATGAGCAGCCTTCCAGTAGCTGCAAGAACAGTTCACTGGGGTGGTCATCCACCCACAGAAGCTCTGTGGGGCCTGCCCTGTGTTTCACAATGAGAGACCGTGAGATGGAGGGGGGGGAATAGAATTGGATCCAGCTCATTGTAATGAGGAAAGCCTGTCCTAGGGAGGAAAGGATTCAATTAAGAGGCTGGAGGAATATGGATGATACAGGGAGGGCACCAGGACATCTGGGCCTGCCATTACTGGCAAGAATGAAGGTGCTTTGCAGAAGAGCAGGACACAGTCACAGGGGAAGAGGAATCTGCTCCCAAGTAGCACTGATTCCCCCTCCCCTCTACAGTGCACAACAAGATACAGATTAGACCATTACACCCAGGGGAAGCCACAGAGTCGCACTCTTTTTCATGGACAGTAGCAGGAAATCAGTGGATTGGAACCAAATGAGAAGCCTTACTCAAACCAGATGTGACCTCGGGGAGATCAGAAATGCTGAGATGTTTTTGCTTTGACATACCCGCCAGTGCTGAAGGTGGGGGTAGGCTGATGGTGGCAGCAGCCAATTAGATGCTGCTGGATTATATCATGCTGGTAATAGGCTGGCTAGGTTTTAGCACAAAAAGTTAGAGGAGACCATTCTCTTGCTACATACCCAAAACCATGAGTGTATCCTAAATTTTAGCTGACTCATCACCTGCTTCAGCAGCAACACTTTGGTCTGAGACTTTCACAGCCACACTATTGGGTTAACCACATCTGTAGGCTACAGTCTGTTGTGATGAAGCACTGCTGACCAAAGGTACCCTCTATTTCCATTCAGCAGACTTCATAAAATAATTTGAGCCTGTTTGGATGGGGAAACAGGAAAATTAAAGCATCACCATACAATGGTGACACATGCTGTGAAGTCCATTTTAAGCCCAAGCATCGAAACCACCACTCTCTGCAACTGGATCTTACCTTGGCTCTTCTGTATCTAATTCTGCCCCGTTGCTTAATGGTAATCCATTTTCAAACCTCAGGAGACAGCAATGATTGTAGCTTTGAACTGGGTGCACATTTTGATTAAAGACCTAGATGTAGATTCCTATGATTAGGTGAGGTTATTTTTCTTACTTGCATGAGTTAAAGGCAAATTCTGACATCAGTAGTCTCCAAAAAGTCTGAAATTCCATCACTGTAAAGGCTCTGAAGTCAGGTCAGTACAAAGTAATCCAATGTATTCATTCATTTTCAGCCTTCATGATTATAAAAGCCTGATGCGTGAGTTTTTTGCTTATTTGATTCTGGTAATAATGAAATGAAATGACGGGAAATCAGTTGTTCCCCTGGCGCTCTCACTCTGTCTCTTCCTTCATCCTCTTTGTCTAAATAAGGAGTCCAAAATTAACTTCAGTTAGCATTAAATTCTTTCAGAGGCCTTGAGGACCGTGATCAGTGTGTCCTTTGTTTTGTGCCAGGCCACAGGACATTTGTAACAAGAAGGCAAAAATCCCTTGTCCGGCCTGTTTGCTTCTCTACTGCTGCCTTATATGGAACAATTAGTTAGTGGATTACTCTGGGTGAGAAAGAGGCTGCATTAGATTTTTCACAAGGAACCGTGAAGTCATGGAGACCTTCTTGGTCCCATACCAGCACAAACTCTTGCTCCTTAGGGTGCTGCCTGCCCTTATGCAAATACTACTGTCATATTTTGTCTGTTAATCATGAGTATTTCTGCGGGTGAAGCTGTTAACCATTTTTAGGAAGCCTGCACCTAGTCAGTGTCCACTGAAATCCGTCACTATTTATCTGCTGACTTTTGCAGACTTTGAGACAGGAGGTTTCTGCTTAGCCTAGAAAATAATTCTGTCCTGTTATATCTGCCCCACCAGCTGGAAGGGCTGGCAAGCCAAGAGGGGCTTATCAGTTAAGAGCAGGGAGAAGCCAAATCCTTTCTTGCTCTGTGCCCTCTGAACATCAGGCAACTGAAGGATAAATGCTCCATTGTTTTGAGTGGGTAGAGTTTTGCACTCTCCTAGCATAGGTATAAATATGAAATTTAAGGGCAGGAGTTAGGCAGACTGGAGTTGGGTGAACTGGAAAGAAGCCTGTGTCTGCCTGCAGAATGTCTCTGGCATCAGAATGAACCCAGGCATCATCCAGGAAGAGTGAGATGCGGGGAATATGGACCTAATGATACAACAGGAGCATGTTGCTGGAGACCTTGTCAACACTCTCATGCTTTATAACTCTATCTGACCCCTCCCAGGGAGGGTGAGGTTCTGGTTTACATTAGCCCAGATGAGATGCAGTGTTGACAGGACTCAGCAAGGTTTATTTTTCACTCCAAGGCAGTGGAGCTTTGCTCGCTGGCCGCCCTATGCAGTAACGGAACCACGCATGGTGAGTGGTGCCAACTGGGTACCTTATAAAATAGTCTGAGAGTGTAGCTTCTCAAATGATGGAGCAGAACCTCCTCCTTCCTCTTTCCCAAGAAATGTAGTGATAGTAGCTCACAAAACCAAAACAGCTGTCAAAAAAACCCCTGGATTTCATTTTGCTTCTGATGGTGTTTGAATGACATTTAGCACAGAAGTTTCATTCTCCACTGTGAAGGCCAAATTGCCCAGTTTGTTTGAGTCCCAAAAGGAATGAGTTTATAGGCATAACAGTCACAGAAATTCCTATCTGCACCAGAGAATACTGTCCTGGTCCATCAGTGAGACAGTGGGAAGCGCTGTAGACTTGTAAAGACTGTTTCCTTGTGGAAAGGTTCAGTGGGACAGAAGAGGGTGATCTGTGCAAATGTGTATTCCACTTTCTTAGCCCACCCTGCAGAATCCTTGATAAGATTTACCCCTGAAGGTAAGCATGTTTCTCCAAGTGGGATTTATTTCACTCCTTGTTAAGTGACAAATGAAAAAAAAAATCTGAACACTGGGATGTGGTCTTACCCATTATGTTTCTAAGACCCTGGCAGAGTTCAAGCTACCCTGAAAGTAGGGGATGTTTTCAAAATTAGAGTCTTTCAGACCTGAGGAGAGTTGAGAGAAGACTAAATAATCTGCAAATCAGTGCATTTTCCTGAAGAAAATGGTAATTGGCTTCTCTGTGAAGCACTTTCCAGCCAGTTTGTGTAACCTTTGCTTGGAAACTAAACAGAATTGACCATTATTGATTTATGGCAACTTCCTTTGACATGTACTCTGCTCTGTTTGCATCATTGCCATGGCAGCAAAGGAACTCTTTATTTGTCCAGCTACCTTGCCACATCCTGGCCTTACATTGGAGACCTGATTCAAAAAGGCAAGGAAAACTAGTTAGCATTCAGGAAATTGGAGGTCAAGTGTCATTTTTCCTATTCTGCTCTTGCACATTATCATTTCAGACTGATAAGGAAAAGCTGTGCACAACCTTTCTTTACATTTAGAAAGTTGCTTTTATCTGAGGGTCTTAAGGACTTAATAAAGCTGTGGTGAAAGTTTCTGGCTTTCTCTGGCCCATGTGGTCTGAGCACGATGGATTTTCTGCTTCTGCACAGCTAGCCACTCTTAAATGAGCGGCACAAACCCAAGACACTGAAAAAGGGCAAGAGAAGTAGGAACTGATTTTAAGAGAGTAGATGGAGTCAGCTGAAAAGGCAGCAAGTCTTCATTCTCCAAAACAAGGGGTTTCTTCCTCTAATGTGGGGTTGAAGAAAGACAGAGAGAGGTGTGAGACATGAAACACAAAGGCTTAAATTCAAGACTAGGTCTCAAATCCCTTTGTACAAGCATACCGTGGCTAATATAGGATGAAAGTGGGGTTCACTTATGTCCAGGAGCTTCAAGTTTATTTGAGACTTCATCGGTTCCCATCTCATCTCATTCCTGTGAAATAATATTTTTTATTCAGTGGCTCTTACATAATCCTTTGGGGTGTAATCCTTACTTAACCCTTGTTTGGGTGTGCTGATTTTGCTTATATGATCGGGCCTTTTAATATGGTTCTTGATTGTTGGCATAATAGCCTTCAGGAACAAAATGAAGCAAGTCTTCCTCACCAGCTGGGATCCAAATTCTCACATGATCCAGAAACTGCTATTCAGTGTTGATGAGATGCTTGGGTACTCCTTTCCATGAGTAGATTACGTGGAGCAACAATGTCAGAGCAAAAGGCTCTGTGGTTCCCAGCAGTTATTGCAGGCATGGATGTTAGCATGGAACAGGTTAACTCAGAAGTTCTCAACTGTTTTTTTAGAGGCAGACACTGTGCTGGGATAATGGTGTCAAAAAGCAGGCTGGATTGGGGTGCTCCTTGAAACAGGCAGACCTGGTATCCTTGGGAAGGAGTTGATGATGGGGTCAGATAATTCACTCTTCATGTTAATTCTTCTATTTGGAGCCAACGAACAAGTCTGTTAAAATGTTTGCCCAATACTTTGGGGCCAACAGTTAGAATTACCCTTCTTCTAATATATATCCATACATTTGGTGACTCACTGATGCATATCTACTTGACTCCTTCCAGAGGGGTTTGCAGCAGGGGTGGCAGAGGAAGAAACAATCTGGTCCCTGGGTTTGAGCCCTGGCATGAGATTTCTGCTCTTTACCCTTGAAGCTGGGATGGACTGAGTGGGGAGTCTGGATTTTGCTTTTGGTTTAGCTGCAGCTCTTCAGCAAGGCCTGACCAAAGTTCTTCACTGAGACAGTGTAATTGGGACATAAGTGAATTCCAGTCAGTTCGGGAAACACATCCTTTCAGTTCCTGAAAACATGCTATTATTAATTAATGAGCGCAAATACTAAGGGGGCCGCACGCCTTTCGTTCCTTGGTCTCAGACTTATGTCTCTCCATTCGTCTCTTCTTGCTAAATTTTTCAGTGTTTTTAACATCAGACTGATGTTACGTATAATTACCAACTTTGCACCAAAATTATATTTGACATGGCTTGTGTGGGAAATTAGAGCATTTCAGAGACTACAAATTCACCTGGGAAGATGAGCCAGGCAAGACAAGGCAGCGCAGAGTGGAAGTAATTTGAATATTACATGTGCCCTCCTGAAAATGCCAAAATCATTTAAATTGCTAGAAAGGATATTTTCTCTAATTAGCTGTGTGTGCTAGAGGGTTCATAATAATGCACTGGATGTGGAAGAATGGACTGGCAGAATAGAGGCTGCCTGTGCTCCGTAGGGGGCAGAGAAGAACTGGCAGTAGGAAGAGTCCCCCTCTTTCTTCCCTGAAAAAATAAAGATATTTATCATCCCTGCAGCTATTTACAATGATGCCGCTCTTTTTTTTAATGTATAGAGAATGTGCCCAGTTTCCTGGTCATCCATGGTATTAGGTGCTGAGGGAACCCCGGGAACAGTGCTAGCTGTGTGGCTGTGCTCCAAGCTCAGATCCTGCGCTGTTTGCTGTTTCAGGAGGCTCTAACTGCCTTCGCTCTGCTCCACCCTCAGGCATCACTGCGCTGCTCTCTGACACTTCTTCAGTTTCACAGGGTCCCACAAATACAGTCTCCATTCCCCTCACTTTGCTCTTTTCTCCCTGGGGCCCTACTGGTATGTTCTCACTTCCTTCCACAATTACAGTGATAGCCCCAGCTAGGCCAAGCCAAGTCTGTATTTTTTTAATTCCTTTTTAAATTACCGTGATGACTGTAGACATTCTGGGGAGATGTATGCAGGGAGAGCAAGAGGCAGACACACTCTCACGGATCTTCTCTCTTCCTGACATTGATTGTTTAAGCACTAAACCATTCGCTGACTCTTGTGACTCTAAATGATGTGGGGCTTTTTTGAGGTTTTCCTCCCCACAGCTACAGAAACCGCACTGGAGCATGAGTCTCTCTAATGTGAGGGCTTCCACCTGTGATTGCGGAGTGAGGATGCTGCTGGTTCCATCTCCTTTTCTGCCATCACCGTTCCTGTGGTTTCTGCTTAGTTACATATTCATTTTTATAATGCAATTATCTTGTGGGATGAAGGAGGGGAAGACACCCTAATTAGCTGCTTAAAGCACTTTAAAACTGCATGTGTCCATGTCCTTAAAGGAGACAAAACTGTGGAGTGGATGCTGTTGCACTGTGCTGCATGTTTCCAGTGCTGAACGTTGCAGGTAACAAAATTGTACACACATTGCCTGATCCATGCCATGTCAGTGATTTCTCATTTGACTGTCACAAGGTCTGAATCCTATTGCTTCCTTGCACCACAAGGTATCATTTGCACCCTGGCAAAGGGGATGTAAATAATTACCCTGTTGAGCAAGTGGGGAGTTTTGGTTTGGGAGCTTTTCAAAACTACTTTATATGGAATGAACAATAACACGAATTTCAAGACAGGGTAGAAATGGGATTCAAACTCCCCCACACCCATATGCCTTCCAGGGATCCTGAAGTACTGTAGTCTAGGCTCAGAGGTACAGAGGTGTTGTACTCCCAGTGAAATTGGAACTAGGTGCCTGCATTTCCCTGTGTATCTGGCTCTTAGCTGCATGGAAAGGCCGCTTTGTAACAGTGAAGAGGAATGTAAATATTGGTCAAGGGTGCCAAAGCTAATACCCGCTTTTTGGGAAACTGCCCTCACATCTTTAGTGTCCACAGAGTGGCTGTGCCTTGTGGTTAAGGTTTCAACGTGGTCCTTGGCTTGCTTCTCTTAGAAAGATGAAGAGCTGAGTTGATTTGAGAACATCACTCCTGGATAGTTCATTGATTCCTTCACTTGATTTCTGAGGACTGCAGGCAGGAGTGATGCTTGCAGTCTTCCAAAGCACACATGCCCCAGTTTGTGAACATCACGAGCCAGTAGCCTTTTCCAGGTGGTAACGTTCTTGGAGGTTCAGTACCGGGGCTTGATATCGATGCAGTTCCATGTGTGTGGTGGTGATGGCTATATTCAGGAATGATGAAAGGTGATGAGCCTGGACAGGAAGGGAGGTGGCTCCAGGAAAACTTGAAAAACAAGAAGCATTGTTTTGTTCTAAATGTTGATTGTTTTGTGTAACCTGGGCAACTGTTTACTATTCTTGCACAGGAGATGAGGGAAGTGGATGAGTAATCAACTCTGATGAATTACTTTCCTTTGCTCATAAAGTGGTAGTTACACCCTCTGTCAGACCCATTTTCAAACGACCCATGGCCTTGATATTACTTTATGTCATCTTCTATATTCCTTTAGTGCAACTTCATTTGCAGCTCAGGATTTCAGGATTCTTCAGAGGATTTCCGATTTTGGCCTGCTCTCTGGAAGCCATCATTGGCCATCCCACTGCAGGACAGTAGAGGGGGTGTGCACCCTTGGCATGTATGGCTCTATCTGTAAGTAGCAAAGCTGCCATTAACAGCAGCAGATCATGTCCTCCGGGGAGATTCCATAATGCTTTCCCTATATGATGTAGCATCACCTCTAGCTTATTTACTACAAGAAGGAGTCCCCTGTCCAAAGAGCATGTGAAGATGGCAAGCATTTTCTTCTGTGTCCTTGTTCTAGCTGAGCTGCCACTACCACCCAAGCAGATTTGCCAAGTTTTCTTCTAGTACCTCTCCTCTCCATCTCCAGCATGATTCCACTAGATGGTGCCAAGAACTCTCGTGCAGTTGCAATGAGTCTGAGGCATTTACTTGCTTTGTACCTCAATGAGAAGACGCCTCTGGCTTGGCATGCAGGCTTTTCAGGAACTGTTTCCCCAAGGGGCTGTTTCCCAGATTTGCCTCTCAATCAAGGAAGAGATTTATGAAGTGGAAAGATATCACAGAGACAAGCTGGCATGAGGGGAGGGAGGGGAAGAATATCTTCTGTACTGTGGGCAGAATTTTCACAAGCTGTACAATTCATAATTTGTTTTGTGGGATTTCCTTTATTTTTGATATTTTTCCCTAAACAGTATAATTTTTTATTGAGAGGAAGGCAAATGCAAGGGCTACTCAAAATGATGCACAGTGAGCTCTTCTCTGAACATCTCTCTATGCCATTCAGGCCTGATCTGAAGCAGCTTCTCACAAAGCAGCCCTATCCAGCAGCTAGTTCCATCAGTGTATCCTTGCTCTGATTTATCACCTGCAGTTTTCTCTCAAACAGAGGATTCTAGCATGCACACAATTATTTTAATTTTAGGAACTAGTATGCTCTAAAGATTACCTAAAATCAGCAGATTCCCTATACCTGTCCTTGTATGAAAGACAAACATATCACTGAGTCCCACTAATGCTGATAATGCTGATCATCTCCAGAGTTCTAATTTTAAGAGCAATATCCATATTTATTTTGGTGAAGCCATTAGTCATTGTAGCTAATCTCAGGTGCTGAGAAGTGAAGCAAGTGACATAGCTGCGGATGAAATCTAGCTTTACATGTTAACTACTCTCCAGTTCTCAAGAGCAAATCCTCCAGAACTGTAGAACTCCTTAATTCATCAATTTCTAATGCATATCATCTCCTTAGGGGGTTTCTAAACTTTGGTTGTCAATAATTCCTGGCTCCTGGAGCAGACCCTTGTTTTCCAGATTATTTTAAATAAGAAAATAGAGCAAGTTTGATTTTTCTTTTTTTTTAACGCACCCGGTCTTGGTCTCTAGTAAATATAATTCGTCTCACTTACTTTTGTGGAGTAAATGGGACAGGCTCTGCTAAGAGTGTATATTGTGGTTTACTGTGACAGATAGTTAAAAAGCTAGATCACTGCATTTTACTTCCTTTTCTTTTTTCTTTTTCCCTTAATCTTTTTCCATTTCTGAACTCGATTGTCCTTTATTTTCTGTCTATCTCATTTCTTAGCCCCCTCGTCCCAGCCCTCTGCCAATTTGCTTCCCCTATCCTCTTTCCCTGTCCTCCAAATGACTCTACAGGCCACAGCAGTCACATCTTCTTGACATCATCCCATCATCAGACTGTGGCTGTGCCATGTTAGTGTGCATATGTTGTGACAAAAGCAGTACAACCAGATAGGGAAACAGTGGGATCAAGTACCCCCTGAGGCCTTCAGAGAATCACAGGGAATGAGAAGCAAGAGCTGAGTTTTTTTGACAGAAGAGGATCCAGCTGTTCTGGGGGGTGTTAGATCCAGCTGTCAGCTGAAATATTTAAAGGAGATATTTTCTGTATTTAAAATCCTCTTCATTCCCCCAAGCATCCCCCTTGCAGTGCAGCTTAATTGCAGCTTGTCTACACTTTCCACGGTTACTCACGTGGTGTTCTTTGCATTCCTGAGTTTAGGACTGCTCTCAAAAGCAGGTGCGGTGGTAGAAACTTCTTAGGAGAAAAGGAGGCCCCCTCTTCCTGCTGAGCAGGTAGTGTTGGAACCAGAATCTGAACAAGGCAGATGGGGCCAGCTGTGCAGTTTGCATGGTGCAGGAGCCCAAGCAGGGGCAGGACTGCGCCCTGTCCATGAAGCTGCAGGGATGGAAAGCAGGGCAGAAATAGAGTGTAGCTAATGTGAGGTTCGGAAGCAACCCATTGAATATGGGTTGGAATCTGACTGCTGGAATCTGACTCTGAGATAAAACCCTGTGAGTAGAGACCCTCCTTACCCCCAGCAGTCCCATCAGACAAGAGAGATGGCACATGCATTGCTTACTCCTGTGACAGGCAGGTACTATAAAGCTTGTTTATTTATATTATGGCCATGACAAAAGATGCTGGATTTAGACTCCAAGGTTTAAGTGTGCTGTGCAGAGATCAAGAGAACAAACTCTAAAAAAGCAGAAGTGAGCACAGATAAAGCAAGCACCCTAAAAAAGTAATGACTGAAAAGGCCTGGCTGGAAAGCATAAATGACTCTTATTTCTGCATTTTTCCTCACTCTCTCCTAAAATGTGCAGGAATGTACAAAACCCATTTTCTTTACTACTCATTCAAAAGTATGGAGTTTATTTCCCTGAATATCATCTCATCTTTACAGTTGGAGTAAATTCCCACCCAACCTAAAAATTGACCCCATGATTTCTTTGAAAGAGCTTCCACAGCTACCTTGTAATGAGAACAGTGGTAAACTGCTGAGGAGCCCTTTGTGGTACTCTGTTCCATCAGCTGCTCTAATACCTTTTTGATTATCTCAGTGGACACAGATATGAATGCTGCACCTTGGATCCCTCACTTGCAAGCTATCTCCATTTTTTTTTTTGCATTCTCTTTTTAAAATAAAAATGACTGCTGATGTTTATGCCCCTGTAATACATTATGTATTATTTTGTTTTAAGCGCTGCCTTTTGCATCCTGACAGTAACAATAAAATGTGAGTATGGGATTCCTAATACAGACAGACTAATGTTTCCACTGCTAGCCTTCCCTATCTCCTCTTTTTTTCTTTCTGCTCTCTAAGCACTTTTCTAAAGGCTCCTTTTATATTCCTAATAAAATTAGAGCGAAATACATCGATTTACTGGAAAAGAGGGTTTGGATTTTTTTCCTTGGTGATAGCACTTTCTCCACCACCCACCTCTTAAAAATGCTGGTGCATATTCCATGTAAAAGACATCCAGTTTCTTCTTTTTAGTGCTTGGGTTTGTTTGTTCGTTTTGTTTTGGGGGCTTTTGGTGTTTGTTTCAGATTGGTTGGTTGGTTGGTTTGTTGTTGTTCTTTTTTTATCAGTTCCCTGATAATTTTCCCTCCTTGGTTCTGAGAATACTCTGCTTGTTGCCACCACTGTAGACCATTTTGACCATGCTGATCTTTTGAAGTAATTACCTTTCATTAATGCATTTTAGTCATATCTCCAAATGCCCATAAATGGCTGGTCTGCTCATAGAAGGAGCTGATCTGGATGGGACCTTTTTATTCCTTTTCCATCTATAGATTGTGCAATCCATATCCTGATGTCTGACTTCCATTTTAGTGTAATGGATCCCCCCCTTGCCCTGCTCCTTATTTGCCTCTAAAACCAACTTCAGCCAGCTGTTAGATTATCAGATCCAACTCGGTGGTGATGTTACACTGATGTAGGCAACCTTACCTGAGAAATTAGTCCTGTTGTGGTTGTACTGCTGAATCTCACAGTTGTAAGTTATGCATTGAGTTCTTTATCTCCTACTGAGATTTGTGTTGATCTCATTGTTTTGCAGTCTGCTTGCAGTTACAATAAGGGGAAGGAATAATCGAAGCCCATTGAGTTTGTTCATACTCCACACCACTGGAAAGCTTTCAGAACCCACCACTATGCTTTGGGGATTTAAGATTTCTGAGATATTCACTTAGTTATGGAGTAGGCTAAAATTTGTCATGCTCATTTAATGAGAGAGGAGGAGAGGGAAGAGACACAGTCACACACACAAAAAAAGCAATTTTCCTTGTAACAGTTGTGTTAAAATATTGATACAGATGCATAGTGGAAAAACTTAACGAGTTGTTAGTGTTAGAAATAATGCCAGCATTAGACATCTCTTGTGTGCAGAGTTTCCAAGATGGTGTTGAGCATTTCTGAGAAGGAGATCTCATGAGAAATGTGGAATTGCTCTACCTGGATCAGACCACTGACACTTCAGTCTGGTGTCTTCTCCCAAGGCATCTAAACTGTCCTGCCCTTAACCACAGGAGGTAGCACTGAGAGAGGCCATAGTGTGGTGAAAACGTGTCTGTTTTGACCAAAAACTTAGAGTAAGGTTGGGTGCTGAATGTTCTCAAGTGCCCTGTATACTGCATCTCTCACCAAGGGTACCCTTTGAGTTCAGAACTAAGAGCTCATGATTAAGGCAGTTCGTTAGCAGACACGCTATCCAGTCTTGATTCCAAACTGTTGCAAAGTTTATATACCTTTGGCACATCACTTGTTCTGTGCATTACTCTTACAAAATTCTGTTTCCCCCCCCTTTTTCTCCATGTAGCATCCTTTGACTCTGCAGGGTTGCAAACATGCTAGAAAATATTCTTTTCCATGCATTTTTACTGTTTTCAGTGCTGTGATTCCCTGATTTTGATCAAGGCTTCATCTTCTGACACACAGATGCTCTTGGTGTTTTGGTTCCTTGTCAAATAGGGATGTCTCAAGCCTTTCAGATGGTGAGCTTTCCTTGGGATGGGTGTTCCCTGGAACCCTACAGCTTCACTTCAGGTTTAACAAAGAGATGCGGATACAACGTGGATGTATGCAGTCAAAGGGACTTCAGAGTGACCCGCAAAGTCTTTTCCAATGCTGTCCCCTGGTCTTTGGCTCTTTCTTACTCGTGGAAAAGTCACTGAATTAATCCGTTCTGCAGAGCACAAACCGTGTCAAACGGGATATGCTGGGCTCTGTTAATGCAGACCTCTATCCATCAGAGACTCAGCTGAGACCAGAAAATCTGAGCATTCCCTTTAAGATGAAAATGAGAAAAGAATTAATTTTAATGAGTGATGTTTTAGCTGCTGCTCGCCCTGTCATGTGCGGCCTCTGTGTAGGCAGTGTGATCTGCCATAATGTCAGCGCTCTATGATCAAACCCCTTCCAAGAGGGGATGCGTTACATGTGTTTCTTTGTCAATTCCAATCCCTGAAGAATGTTGCCAATCCATTAAGAGCCCGGCAGGCTGTACTGGGAAATGCTAGCATGAGCACAGAAGAGAGAGGCAAACCTGAGAATAAGGAGGAAGGAAAGATTAATCTCAGCAGCAATTCTGTATCCAAAAAGGACTTCCAGGGATATATTGTCTTCAGCTTGTACTTTGCAGAACGCTGTTCACTTTGCTGAATGGCTTACCAAGAAGACTTCCTAGCAGATGTTTCCCTTGTGACTGCAGACCATTCCTATACTGTACAGTTTGCTTGGCATCCCTAGCTCCTGTTTGCCAATACCTGATATTATAAAGACCTGAGAAAACTCTAAGTATGGTGGGCTGTGCTCTTCAACAGTCAGCTTCAAATGAAATGCTTGAGCCCTATTAAGTACTAACCCTTTGAATATCCGGGCCGTGGTGTTACTGAAGGCAGTATGGCTTTGCATTGGATTCAGTAAGTATATTGGTTCCTGGTCATAATCAAAAATCAGACAAGACTGAATTTTGTTTCTCTTTGATCACGCTGTTTTTGTTTCAATATCTGTCTCTACAGAGAGCAAGGACTAGGAAATCCTGCTCCCATGGTATCTGTTGCTGCCCCTAGTGGGCTTCTGACAATGGACTGGACTGAGACCTGCCAAAATTGTTTTGTCTTACTCGAAGTGGTATGATACTTGTAGGTATATGGCTCCAAAGCAGAAAGGATATCCCTTGCTTTCTATTGGGTGTGATGCCAGGAGAGGAATGTTTTATATTAAAGAAAGGAAGCGAGATGAGGATCTCCTGTGGGCTCTATGGTATTTTGAACCAAGGCTGGACTCAAAGGAGGATGTGCAATATGGCATGTGGAGGATTCAGTCCAGATTCCTGTCAGTGGTAAATAAATCTTCAAAATTCTTCTCACATTTAAAATTAATTGTTAGGGGAGGAAGGGCAGTAGCTTTTCATATACATCACTTAACTGTAGATAGATCTGCACAAGCCCCTCCTTTGAGCCCCCTTATGTCAAGGTTTTAGTCTGAATTATTCCTGTTCCACTCCCCATTACCAACAAGACTTCTGTCTTCCACTGCTGAAATCTCTGTTCATTTAAGCAGGAGGGAGTGATAGCTCCATGAAAAAACCTACCAAATGTCCAGAGGTGGCAACAGTAATGGAGTAGCAATGTGGAAATTGAAAGGACAAGGAGTCTGTGAAGCAGGGGGATTGCTGCAGTGCTGCCATTAAATGATCATGGGCGTCATTAAATGAGTGGCATCAAGTTCCAAGCTTTCAAAAGCTGTCTATCTCTTTTCTGGGGAAGTTCCAACCTCATTACCAAGTGCCCTGCTTGAGATACACCTTAGAAAGGAACATTTAAAGTATAGAAGCATAGAAGTAATTTTTTGAGAGAACTAAGGGGGTTATTTCTAGCCAGTTTTCTCATATTTGCACCATTTTGAGTGAAAACTGCTCGAGATATCTACCATGTTGCTTATGAAAAGGGACTCCCAAGCTGTTTCCATTTTCTTTGCTGGCATACATTAGTGAAGCATCTTTCTCTACCAGACCTGCTAGCCAATTGGAGCACAACTTATCACCAGACTCCTTTAATGAGAATACTGACTGGTGTTGCCTTCTGGGGTCCCAATGAGACTGACCCAGCACTGCTGTGTGGGACAGGAGTTGTGGGTTCTTGGTGCAGACTGATGTATTTGGCTGGGACCCTGGCTACACCCTGTGCTTGTGAGCTGTTCTCTTTTTGCCAGCTTTCCCTCAAAGTGCCGAAGTGCCCTCCCAAACCACATGCCCAGAGCACTCCATTCAGGTTTGTCAGTCTTCAAATCCCAGTTTGCCTGGTCCCTGAAGCAGGCTCAGAGAGCAATCAAAGCCACTGCAGTGCAATTTCCGACTGAGAATTTCCTTCCTATTTCTGAGCGAGTGTGTGTGTGTGTGTGTGTATTTATGTGTTAAAAAAAAAAAAAACCAACCAAAAAGAAAAACACAAAAAAACCCCCCCACAACATTTTGGTTTTGTGCACTAAGCACTTTTGAGGGCAATATGGGGCCCTGTAATATGGAGGTTTATAACCTCCTCAGCTAATGCTCTCTGACACTCTGTTTTGATATCATTACTACATTATACTCACAATTTTTGAGTGAAAAAATACAGTACTTAGAAAGTCGAAATTCATAAATAAATTCATGTCAAACCGCACTTAATATTGATTTTGTTAGTGTTCAGATTCAATAATAAGGTACTGCGTGCATGAATATTTAAATATCATCATCATTTCTGCATCTCCTAATGGCCTCTGCTCTTCTACACTCAATTTAAACACAATTTAAAAACTATAATGTATTGAAAAATACTAGGATTTAGCAATAAATCACCATTGGGATACTCCAAGCCTTTTATAGGATGGCTCAATATCTGCTTCTCAAGGGACAGCACAATTAGATTCATGTTTTTAAACTTCTCAATTATCCATATACCATAATTTTATGTGAAAGTTTGTTTCTCTTCCTCCCCCCTCCACCCCTGCTCCCCCTCCTCACCCTTCACCAGATACTCTCCCAGTAGGAAGCGGAGAAATCGCTAAGTGTTCTCTTAGCTGGGTTAGTATAGTAAAAAGGAGTCAAAGGTCGCAGTCCTCAAACTGAATTAAATCCAGAGGCTGTCAGGGAAAGCAGAACGCTGACTCACTTAATCACATTATTTGGGGAAAAATATAGGGGGAGGAGAGAGATAAAATGACTCAAAATGAACTCGCCAAGGAGGAAACGGAGTTTTTATATTTATTTAAAAAGCAATATTCGTCTTTATCAAATAGACGCAGGATGGTTCGATGAGGATGGAGCTGGCTGGTCATTTGCGCAGTCGCAGGCAGGAGAGCTCTGGCAAGCAGTTTTTTCCCGAGCAGGATCAGTGAGGGAAGGATGCGGTGCCCTCTGTGTCTTCAGTGCCAGGTTGGGTTGTTTATTGGTGGGGGGTGTTTCTGTAGTGCTGGTCGCTAACCCATCTGCAAACCACACCCTTTGAGGTAGGTCATTATCATTCTCCTCATTTTACACATGGGGAAGCTGAGGCACTGGTGTTTGAAGTCATTATGGAGACACTGGCAGAGTCCCAGTGACAGAGCTGGGTCTTTGGGATTTCCTAATGCTGATCCCTCTGCCCAGGCTACATGGCCATTCTCTCTCACCAGTGTCCTCAGAGACCGTGATGGAAAGAGATATTAAAAGGATAGCGTTGGAATCTAAAATAGTAGTGCTAACATCTTAGGAGAGCAGTAAATCCCAATGGCATTGGTGTGGGATTGACTCTGCTGGTCCTGAGGGTGGCTTGCCAGTTTTGTTCAATGCATTGCTATCAGATGTGAGGAAATGGCCAGTAGGGGAAAAGAGGAGCGGAGGTCTGGTGTCCAATGGAGAGGATGTGGCCATGTCACTGGGTGACACTGGCAGTGTCACACAGTGCCCTTGCAACGCTTTATAAATCATCATGAGGGGCTGGGAGTCACTGTTGGCCGGGGATCAAAGCGTGGCCTGGCTAACGTCATCTGTACACCCTGATGGTGGAGGGAGGGCAAAGGTCTGCCGAGAGGCACACAGACTGCTCACCTTTACAATCCCCAATCAAGCAGCCAGAACTCCTCCAGGCAACGCTGTATCTGGCTGAGTTTTTGCTTATATCCCCTATTTCACCTAAATTCATTAGAACTGTTTTCTAAAGAAATTTACTGTGTTTCATTGGAACTACTTTTCATCTCATACATCTCTCAAAGCATCATCTCCTGTTGCCTCAGGATCAAATCAAAGCTGTGAAGTCCTATGACTAGATAAAACAGATGTAATTGATGGGAGAAAACTAACCCAGAGGAGATGTTGCCGTTCTGTCTGCCACAGTTTGAAGGTCTGTTCATTCATTTCTGTGGGAGGGTAAGACAGTCATTCCTTTCCTCAATAGGCAAGAGCCACTTTCACCTCTAACAGTTCTAGAGCTCTCTTGTCGGGCTGTTGTGTTGATCTGCAAAATACGTTTGTAATCCTGATACCAAATATTGCCCACCTTCCATTTGCTCATGCGGGGAGGAAGTGATAGCAAAGTTCTGTTTAAGAAACAAGGGAGGGTCAGGAAGATTATTGCAAGAATTATGCAGGTGTATCCAGAGTCTTAATGATTTTTTTCTAGGCTGCTTTTGAGCTTCTCCAAAGCGTCAAAAAGCAGGAGCAAAGTCTTACCTGAAGGGAACCGTGTATGGCAAATGCAGTTCATCGCATGATTTCACCAGTTTTTCAGTGTATTCCTTCTTCAGGCATATAGAGTATTAGGGAGCACCTGGATCTGTGTGTTAGGGAATGGAGTGTTGGCACTTGTTGGAGGTTCACTGGCATACAGCACTTCAGCTTGGTGGAAGCTGTTGGGGAATGCACACCTCGATGAGCACCAGACTTGGACTTGCAGATGGATATGCAAATTCCAGAAGAGCCCCAACAGCTCTCCGAGAGGTGTCAGAGGAGGCAGTCAGGTGCTCAGGGGAAAAGCTGGCAGCAAAAAGCATTGAAGGTTTTCCACATTTGCCTGCTCACAGACCCTGCATAGCCACATGTGACACAGCAGCAGGAATTTCCTGTCCTGCCTAACGTGGTTGTCCCTTTCCATTTATTTTCCAGTGTCCTGACAAGATACCCGATATCGCTCATATTGCAACCGGTTCTCTTTTCAGGACCATCGTCCTGTGGCAGTAAATGGAGGGAGCAAGCGAAGCCTTCGTGTTCTTGTTGTTCGTTAGGACCGGCCCGCAGGGGAGCGCCCGTGGTCTGCAGGTGGCGCTCTGGCCCTGCGGGGTGGGGGGGGCCCAGGGAGCCGGCTGGAACCCCCTCCGTGCGGGGTGTTACAGCTGGAGTGGGGGGCCCGGGGAGCCGGCTGGAACCCCCTCCGTGCGGGGTATCCCCCGGCTGGAACCCCCTCCGTGCGGGGTGTCCCCGCTGGAGTGGGGGG
>NW_024581114.1:3726933-3787786 GCF_017639235.1 Corvus kubaryi | reverse complement strand
GGGGTGTCCCCGCTGGAGTGGGGGGCCCGGGGAGCCGGCTGGAACCCGCTCCGTGCAGGGGTGTTACAGCTGGAGTGGGCCAGGAGCAGTGTGCCAGAAGCAGTATGGTGACATGAATGGGTCACACTTCAGCCCGTGACTGAAGTCCCCAGCTTCAGAGAGATATTGAGCGACTTTCCCTGCTTTTGGTGCTGGCAATAAAAAATTGATCATCCTTTGTAACGGCTTCACTTCTGTCACTTTCCATCCCAGAGTCTGTTTTTTACAGAAAACAGCCCCTCTGTGCGAGGTGTTCCAGCTGGAGTGGGGGGCCCGGGGAGCCGTCTGGAACCCCCTCTGTGTGGGGTGTCCTGGCTGCGGCGGCAGGCAGGTGTGTCTGGCTGGCATCCCCACCATGCAGACTGGGGTGGGGAGCCGGCTGGCATCCCTTCCACAAGGGGTGCAGGCAGTGGAGGGATACGGGGTCAGCCCAGTGCTCACCAGCTGAACTGGGTACCAGCTGAGCATTGTTTAAAACAAGTGTGCTTGGTGAAAAGCCGCTGGTATCTGTGGCCCGTCCCAACAGATGTCACCAACAGATCTGTATTGATTCCAAGGTTGGGACCTTGTCAGTGGTGGAGGCAGATGGCACGTTGCTAATGAGTGCTGCTGGCAGAGTTGTGAGGAGCATTTGGATCAGTGGCATAGTACAGTGGCACCATGCCATGGGCAAGTAAGGGGCATCTTTGACCATCTTTGCCCTCTCCACATTCATTCCTTTTTTCTGACTGTGTGAACACTAAATTTTTATCCTCTCTGAATCTTTGCTTTTCTTACGGTTTTCTGTCCTATTCCCACTCTCTTTTCTCTCATTTCTGCTCCTTTTTTTTTTTCTTATTTGATACTCATGCCTTTGCCTAGAATGTTTTTGGCTACCAGTAGCACCCCTTTCATGTTTATACCTCACTGCATCATGTTGGGTAGGAGAGGGAGTGAAGACCAAGGACAGCCTCTGTTGGCTGTTGTAAAAGAGGGTGGGTGTTACACTGGGTCTGAAAAAAGGTCTGTGGATCACTTTGGATAAGCATCTTTGATTCCAAACGTGGTGATAGACATACCACTGCTCAGTAGATTGAGTTTCTGACTGTTACTAGACTTGCTTCAGTTATTGGAACAGGAGCCAGAACTTGCAGCACTACCATGCGCAGACTATGAACAGCAATAGCAGGGAGCACGTGCATCCAAGCGCAGAAATGCTTTTGCTCTAAGGAGCACTAGGTGTATTTGTAAGTGTTTATGTGTACTAGGAATTCTATTTATACATCATGAACACTCAAGAAGAGCTCCTCATCTTCTGGCTTCCCACAGACAGGTACACCTGAATGAATCAAGTGGTCATTATTGTACGTATGTAAGGTTTTTCTGCTGTTTTGTGGCAACTTGAATAGCACAGTAGGCTGTGAAATACCTACTTTTTTGATGGCAAGCAACTGGAGAGTATGGCTAAACCAAGGAGAAATTCCAGCATGGCTGCTTTGCTGATGGTGTTTTTGTTATTTTTATGGGCTGGCTGCATTTCCCGGCGCCAGATTACAGTATGCCTAAATTCCTCTTATGAAGGAAGATCCCTTTCCCATTTCCTGCAGAAAGTGACTCAAGCTCAGCATCTCCAGCTTCAGATGCCACATGACACAAGACACCATTCTCGGTAGCGCAGAACCTGGGGTTATATTCTTTAACCACGTGCCCAGCAGCAGGAGACCACCATTAGAGTCCCCAGTGCTACCTGCTGCCACTTTTCTTATTGATCTCTCTGAATTAAATTTGATGACCAGAAGAAACATGACCAAAGAAATACACTGAAGTGTGAAGGTTGGGTCCCTTAGTCTTTCAGTTGTGATCCAATAAATTTTATTTTAGTACTGAAAAGTAAAGAACAGTTGTTCCCAGCAACAGTTGTGAGTTTCCTTTTCTGTGATAAGGGCTTTTGACTTCTACCTAAGGTGCATCTCTCTTTGTTACTGTAATTTCTGGATTGGAGAAATAGCTGCATTCTCTTTCAGAACCTGACTATGATAGCTAAAAATCTGGACTGAGGTGAAGCTCCAGGGGATCTGTTTGCAAAGGGGAGAAACCCTGAGTGCATGTAGAAGCTGGCTCTGCATTTGGCCTCAAAGCTTCTATTTTCCTAAAAAGGAAAGGGCAAAAAAGCCTTGAACACTGTTTCTTTGAAAGCTGTGAAAATTAGAACAGGTGTGAGCACAGGCAGCTGCTGGAGTGCTGTGTGCAGATATTCCTGCTAATGCCCCCTTAGAACTTAATCTCTGAAACCATCTGCTTATGGTGAGCACATGTCCCGGAAGAGGGGGGCAGAAGCAAATCCAGCAGCCCTACAACTTCTTCCACTGTAGCCTGAGTCAGAATTTTGAATAGCAGAGTAAGATTGAGTTGTGTGTCAAGAGGCTTTAGTCTCAGCTTTCCTCAAGCAGGAAAACTCCTGTGTCAGTTCCCCAGGTCCAGGGTGGTTATTGATGAGTCTCAGAGGTCAAGATCTGACTCATGACCATCTGAACAGGAACAACACACAAGCCTAATGGTTCTGCCATCAGTAGAACCCTATATTCCCACAAATACATGGAATCAATATTTTTTATTTGAGGTCTCAGTCTGAATAAGATCAGCTAAAAGCTCCAGCCTATGCATTACTCTGGTTTTCGAGTCTGAAGTCACTGTTGAGTAAGTCCTTTGGGTTGTCACCTTTAGTCCAGCTCTCCTCATACTCTCCAATGGAGTCTCCAACAGTTATCTTTGAGCAAATCACTTCTCTTCTTCATGCCTTTCTTCTCCTCCTTTTTCTTTGCTTTTTGACTTTGGGAGAGACAGGGGTCTCTGCTAGTTTTTCAGCACGACACACCAGAGGATCAGAGATGTTACTGTGCTAATAAGTGAATCAAACTGACCCACTGCTGCCTGCTTTGCTGCTCACTCTTTACCTGTGTACATTTGTTTGCAGAGGCCAAATTGCTCTCAGCCACACTGACCTGTTAATGAAAAGCTATCAACTCTGGCAAAAGAAGAAAGCAGTATTAGCCACTGCTGCCCTGTGACTGCCAGAAACAGTATGGTGACAGGAATGGGTCATACTTCAGCCCATGACTGAAGAGTCCCAACTTCAGAGAGACATTCAGCGACTTTCCCTGCATTTGGTGCTGGCCATAAAAAATTGATCATCCTTTGTTACAGCTTCACTTCTGTCACTTTCCATCCCAGAGTCTGTTTTTTACAGAAAACAAGCTACATTCATCAAAAATGACAGAACACAGACTTAATGTAATCATGTATGGGAACATGAATTGCAAATGCAGGACACAAGCACTAAAATGTATTTTCCATTACTGCCACAAAATGAAATAATCATGAACATTTTCTCCAAGAATGAGAACACATGTAGAGTACACTGACACCTCGAAATTCTGCTGCCATGCCCTGGTCTCAGGTGCAGGTAGGCTTTGTGCCTATCAGCAGGGCAGAGATCTGCTCATGTCAGAGGAGGTGGCTATGTTACAATCCTCACCATGGAAACTTGTGTTGGTTATTAGTTATACCAGTTTCTGCAGACCCAATTGGGTGACCTCCTGGCCATCTCTGCTTGTTAAAGATCTCATTGTTCTCTTAAGCATAACTGAGCAGAGGTGCTGGAAATACAGACAGTGCAGTGTTGCTTAATTCTAGATTCTACTTTTAGCGACTATTGGATTGCTTGCTGTTAATATCAGACAAGTCCTCTCACTCCTAGCCTGCTTTCATACATAAGCTGTAAAACTACAGATGTACCTATTTAAAAATAAAATCTGTTAATTGATTTAGAGTTGGTACAGGACAACACGTTAATCGAATTCTTCCTTTCCCTTGCAGATACACTGGACTGCAGTTTTGCCATGCTCTGAACATTTGCTATACTGCACTCCAGATGTGGCTGCCTTTCATAGACAGGTAAGGTTATACCTGTCTGACTATTATTATTATTATTATTATATCTGATTATTTTGTTTGTTTGTGACTTGCTTTAGTATCAGAAATGTAAGTGATCGGATTGCTTCTCTTGATCAGGATGTCAGGAGAGGCAATAAGGAAGGGTATATAGGATTGGGAATAGCCAGTCTGTAAACTAAACTAGATCCAGGACTTGCTCAGTTATTTAGATTTTATTAAACATATGCAAGTTCTTATCCAGCCTGTACTTGCCACAATTTTGCAAATACGAAGCTACTAATAAGGGGTGTCAGAGCCTGCCCTGCTGAAGGATAGTTGGATATGGATCATGGTGATGTCTGGAAGGGAAACTACTAGTTTGATCAAAGCCTTGTACTCAGCGCTGAGTGCTGATGGAATGATAGAGAGAATAAGGTAGAAAGACAGTGGCTGGTTTACATCTCATCCAGCAGAAGCTGTTATGAGGGACTTATTGATCTCTACTTCAGCCACCGCTGTGGGTTAAATTATGGGATATATTTGAAGAGACCAGTCTAAGTGCACCCAACAGGAGGTGCTGAAAAGAACAGCCTGCTGTGCTGAAGTTTTTTCCCCCATCATAAAGAGAAGAGGGAGAGATTTTGTTCTAAATGAATTAAAACTACGCCTTTGCATGAGAGCAATTCATATTATAAAAAATACATAAAACAACTAGACTCGGCAGCTGGAGAATCCAAGAGAAAATCTGGATTATGAAGAGATTCTTAAGTTTTTTGTAACATGACAGTACGAAAAAACATTTGGTCTTAACTATCTTTCCAGCTGTTTACACAGAGTCTGTGTCTTCTCTGACAAGTTTGCTTAAGGGACTTCATAGACATGTTCTTATGGTCATCTAAATGCAATTTCTGTATATGTATGCGCATATCTCCACATTCTTGGACATTTGACACACTTTATGTGCATGTACATAATCTTATTGAATTAACTTCCTCTTTGAATTAATGTGCTTATGTGCATATGCATCAGTATGTCCCAAGGTGCATTTATGTATCTTTGTTCATATTCCCATGCATGCATGAGGTGATCAACATAGTCAAATTGAAATTATTAGGTTATTCCAAATCTGTGTTATTTCTCATTTCATTCCTGGGGGTAAATGGACCCATTCCAAATGAAAGGTAATCTTGGGACCTGAAGTTTTACATTTCAGCATATAGTGTGGTTTTAACACTCCATACCATCAACTGTGAGCTCTTCAGGGCAGTTTGTAGATTCCCTTCCTGTTTCTGCAACAAAGGCAATGTCAGATTGTTTAAGAATTTAGATGCTAGGACACTGCAAATAGTTAACAAAAATGGTCATATTCTATGGAAAGATTAGATGAGCTGAGCAGGCAGGACCCCTAAAGAACCTACAAAGCCATCCATATAAACTTGTGCAGAAGGTTTGTCACTGTTTTTTCCACTCGGTTGAAATACTTTTCCTACAGCTTTGAACACTTACTCATTTCAGTGTTGTTTTTGCATGGCTCATAAAATCTAGCACATGTGGACATTACATAATCTTCTGCAGAACTAATACACATATGCGTATGTCGTAAAAAGCACAAACTTCCATAAACATTCACGTAATACATCAAACGTCATCATTACAGGTAACCATCTACGTACAATTTATGTGGGTCATCAGAAAGATGTGTGTCATATATACATTTACACAGACTTATGTACCTGGGTTTTGTGCTTGTGTGCATTTAGCCAGGAGCGTATGTACAGGTATTCACGGAAGCAGGGGATCCAGCAGCCCGCACAGGTCGTATTTTGCACCGTCCAGAAGAGGGCACCTGTCTCCCGATGCAGGCAGCGTTCCCGAACCAGTGGCCCCCAGCCTTTCACACCTGGGCACTCACATCTCACCTGCCAATTTGAGGTTAACAGTGCCAGCTCAGAGTGAAATATTAAGGCAGCCGCTTGAAATTCAAAGTGTTTCTTTTAATTAATGGGTGGATGCCACAAGTTCATCCACTCCAGCTCTTAAATTAATCTTAATTACATGGATTTTGTAACTTTGGCATTAGCCAGCCACACAAAATATGTATTTCATAATCGTAGAAACGGGTGAAAAAGACTGCTGCTGAGCTGAGAAGTCAGCTGATGATGTTATCAGCCTCTGTGTCTGTGGGTGTAAGTGTCATTGGGGTGTGTCTGAGATCTTATCAGGAATACCAAATTAATTCGCTCCTGCAAATATCAAAACAAGTTTTTTTGCTGGCAAGTAGGGAATAGGCAAGAGATTCCTGAGCTGCTATATTTGGAATTTCTGTGCCATCCAGTGCTGATACAGTAAAGAACAGAAGCATCAGGGAAGGGAAGCTGGTGATCTGTCCTGTTCAGTAATGAGTTTTGAGTGTCTACCCAAAGAGCGCTACTCAAGCCTTTAGCTGTTCATGGTATACTTGTGGATTCTGGGATCAGGAATTCTGCCCTAGCAGCTCAACCATTGGCATGCTGTGTGTGTCTGGTCAGGGGGAAGGAGGCTTTCTATCCCTGTGCTTCTGTTTTCCTCCTCTGTGTGTTTGTTTGTTCAGACTTCTCTTTTTCTGGACAGGAGCTGCCTCTTAGCATGCGTCCATTCAGCATTGCATGATATCTAGGTGCTACTGTGCTACAGATTTTGATAATAGATAAACTGAATTATCTCAGGAGAACTGATATTTGTACTCCCTGCTAGGGATGAACATCTGGGATGTCTCTGAGCGTGCATCATGCCAACTTTAAATAGAAGACACAGCTGGGAATAGATGGTCAGGGATATTCACAGGAAATGCAGATACACAATTTGACTAACCAGTCACTGCACATTCGTTAAACAGAAAGCAGGGCCTTGGCTATCCCCACGGATTGGCATTCCCTTGGGATTAACACTGCTGCTCACTGGATTACACCCATGCTTCCGCAGATGAAACTTCAAAAATGCTGGATAAAACTGTCAGTAAACATAACTGCAAGTTATTATTTATCACTTTGCTCTAAATCTGGGTCAGGATGAGAGAAGAGTCTGTACACAGCCTGGCATGACTGGTTGTGTGGTGGTCAAAGGCTATTTGAGAGCCTTTTCTGTCACTCCTGCACACTAAGGGTAGAAGAAGACCAATGGGAAAGCACAGCTAATCTCTTCGTGTACGCACATGCACCTATGCAGAAACATTCTGCTGCACACAGGTGTACGTACATCTGCACTTGTGCACACCTACACCTTTTATTTGTGCCTTCATAAACATCCTCTTCCTCTTCATTTACTTTACAATGTGGAAATTTAGAAACATTTACCTGAAATCTTTGCAGAAATAATTTTTCTCTAGAATGGGCTTGTGGATGTTAATCTGACCTGTGTGTTCTCTCAGTGCCTGTCTGTGTGATACACTTTGTTTGAAGACAGCCCTTCCTTAATCTTAAAAACTGTTTTTTTATTTGGCTGATTTTCTATTGTTGGTAAAACTTTTTAGTAATTTTACCTTCTAAAGCTTTTCCCGAAGTTGCTTTACAGGGCAAGGTTAGTTTGGATATTAATTTGAGGGACTGTTTTCATAGTACTTTCGGCAACGTAAGTGGGAAAATGTTAAACCTCACGTCAATTTGCCGAATTGATGGGAAACTTGATTGTGTCCAGGAAGGAGTGGATTTCCCTACTTCAGTCTTACGAATAATTCGCTTACCTGAAAAGAAAGAAAATCCAGTAAATCCTAGAAGCCAATGCACCTGTCCTCACAGGCGGAGATTCTCCCAAAGTGCAGAGAAAAAACAGGGAAATGATGTGCCCAGCTCCCTTGGAAACTTTATAATGCTGAACTTGATTGTTTTGGTTGGAGCTGGTGGAGTCTTCTGGGGAGACTCAAATTATTTTTAGTCCAATTTTGTCAGATTTCTTGTGCTTTTTCTTCAAAGCCCTTGTAATGGTAACAGAATCTGTTTTAGATAGACTGCTCCTAAAATACTGTATCATTTTCCTGCTCTTCAGATACTAGAACATGCTCACTTGTGCAATTTCTAATCTCCAAGGCTTGCTGGAGTTGGTGTGACTTGAATAGGAATGACACAGAACTTCCTCCATTTTCAAATTTGAAAACCTTTAGATGTCTGAATTCATCCAGCTATGGGGAAGAAGCCAACAGGCAAATGGAGAAACCTTTCCAGCTCTCAGTGCAGGTAGGAAGCAGAAGGAGTAGATGTTGGCCCAAAAGGCTACAATAAATAATGAGAGCTCTTCGAAGTATATCAGGGGAAAGAAATACGATAGAGAGGGTAAGCCCATTAATAAATTAGGAGGGAGCTGGAATCAATGGTGATTCTAAAATGGCTGAGCTACTTAACTTTTTTTTTTTTAATTGGTCTTTAAGAAGAAAAATATAGAAATGGAATATGGACCATTAGGAAGTAATGAGCATCTTGGCACCCTGGCTGTTGATGTAAAGCAGATAAGGGAACACTTGAAAGAATGGATAGCAACAAATCAGCAGCTCCAGATGATGAGCATCCTGGGATGTTTGGCTGCTGAATTCACTGAACTGCTGGCAGGTGTTTTGAAAAGTTGTGGATTAAACAGGCAGGTCCTTCATGGTAAATCCGTATCAATAGTTCTGGGACAAAGAACAGCCTTACAAAGCTATCAGGAGTGATCCCCACAATTACCACTTCACACAGCTATCGTATTCTCAGTTTGAAGAGGAGCTAAGAGGGGGTACATGAGTTTCAAGATGCTCAAGTTCAGAAATTGGCCAGACTAGATAGTTCCTTTGCTTCACTTAAGTAAAATTACCACTTTTGTATTCTCCATAAACTTGCACAATTTGACTGGAGCTGATCCAATTGTGCCAGGGAAAACCCACCTAAGACATTTACATAATGGTTTGTGGATTAATGTTTAAAATTGCAGCTCCTTCAGAACAGCCTACCAGATAGATCTCTACTGGTGTCAGCTTTCTGCTGTAAGACTTCAATCTGCTCTGATTTTTCCTACAGGTGAATTGGTTTGGTATTTGAACTGGCCTTAGGCTGCTGCTGAGGCTGAACTTAGCCTTTTATAGGTGTTGTTAAAGTTGCTCCTCTGAGCTGAAGTGCAATAGAATAGGCTAAAAAGATCAGGGCTTGTTCTAGACTGTCAAAAGGCAGTCCACAAGCACTTTTCAGGGTAGAAGATCTCTCTGAGCTGCCATGTAAGATGGTGTAGCATATCATATCCTGATGGTCTCCTCAGCCTAGAACTACCTAGGGCTTCTTTTATCAACAGAAGGAAAATCAAAGCAGAATATGAAGTGCTTACACACATGGATAATTTACTTAAGGTCTTACTTACTCCTTTCTCTGAAATGTACTGAATAAACCATTCAGCAGTACAGAGCTTCCCCACGTTATATTGTTTCAGGTGAATAAATTTGTTTCCCATATTTTCTCAACAACTGACACAGTTTACAGACTTTTGCCTTAAGTTATCTTTGCAGGTTAAAAGAACATAGCTGTATTTATTCTGTGGTAAGACCTGTTCCCTTTCTAATTCTCCTCCAAAGGAACTTATTCCAATCTGGTATAAGGTTTTACAGAATTCTGAGTTAGCCCTGAAAGCCTGTGCTCAGGCAAGATGTACCTAACAGTGCAGGTTGTTGGGAGCTGCTGGCCACTGACCTCAGGGGTCAAAGAATGCCCAGCCAAAATGACTCACTAACTGCATCCAGCCTTCTGTCCAGCCCAGTGGGCAATGCCCTTCATAGTGTGCAGCCAAGAGATGCAGTGGAGGATAACTCTCCTCAGATATTTGATACTTGAATGTATAGGGATTTTTCCATTTGTGAATAATGTATGGAATACATCAGCACAGAAGCTGAGATTCTCCAACAGTTACATTTCAATTGTCTGTCTTTCTAATTTCTCTTCCTACACACCTTCTTTATAACCCCCAGTGATACAGAAAGCTTAGGCTTAAATGATTTCAGTGGGTGAGAGGCAAGAGGTGGGGAAGGAACTAATATGAAAATTGCCTTAATTTAATAGTCTGTCACTCACACTGGCCCAAAGGAGCTCTAAGACCATTATCGGTGACCCTTCTGGCAACCCTGCTTCTCCTTTCCTCAAGCATAAACTCAAACTGTTATATGCACTTATGGGTGACAGCATACTTTCTTCCCTACCTGCATGTTAAGAGGTAAAAAAAAGGAAATGTTTGTGTTGGAAATAGGAATTGCTATCAAGATGAAATTTGAACTTACACTTGCACAATAAGTGCTCAGAGGACTTGATAGCACTGCTGAAGTCCAGCAGTGAAGTTCAGGCATAGTTTCCATTTAAAACAAGGGTCCCAGAGGAAAAAATCATCTGTCTGTGGCCACCGAGGGAGCAGTTTTGGCCTATCATAATTTATTAATAAATCTCTTGTGATAACGCCCACGGATCAAAACACTGGTGTGTTAGAAAAGGCTCTGAGCAGAGGCTGAGTAGGGACACTCAGCTGTCTCATATCTTTAGTAATGGAACTCTGGTTCGAGACTAAGGCTCCTAGATCCCAGTAATGAATGTAATTAGTTCTAATAATGGGTGAGGTGATACTGGCAAATGAGAGACAGGAGGGTTCAGTTGGTTCTTACAGCCCTGTTCCTGTTTATGCAAAGGTCCTTTTACACTAGTCTGGCAGTGCAAAGAGGTCTGAAAGATGATGAGTTAGGAGGTTACCCTGTGGGTCTCTGGCTGGAACATTCGTCTCTGCACATCTAAAAAAGCTGGAGGGAATCAAGTACCAAGAAAATACAGGGGACCAAAATCTCCACTGACATAAATCAGTATCATGCCTTTGATTGCAATGAAACTATGCTGATCAAGGCCAGCTGAGGACTTGATCCAGGGAATAAATGATTTTTGCCCTTGGTCTGTAAGTCCAAAGTCAAATCCTCTGTATGACATGTCCCATTCAGTGTTAGAGAAGGTCATATTTTGCCTCCTTCTCTCCACCTGGGCTGTCCGCTCTCCTCTGGATAAACAGTATTTCCCCATTGCATTCCTAGTCCCTCACGCTTCACCAGAATTAAATTCATCATTCATTTTTTATGGTTTATACATAGCAGTAATTTATGTTTTCAAATATATTGAGGTCACACTTTAGCAGAAAAAGACTGTTTCACATTTAAATTGAAGGCATGTTCATTCCATTAAACAGAGATGTTTTGGATAATTTTAAAAGGCTAAAAGTAGTATAAAGTAACATTAAAATAAAATTTGAGAGATGTAATTACACCTAATCGTACCATAAAATAATCAATACTGCATTACATTATTTCTGACTTCCCCAGTTATAGCCTTTTTTTGTTAAGCTTTTGAATATTGATGAGGTCAGGGGGGTCACAGTCAACTCTCTGAGGTCTAATGGAGGTGGAATTAAGGTGATGTCCTCTCCTATTATGTCTGCATGAGGAGGTGAGCTCTATACTTGCTCAAACTGGAGCGATAACACGGCATCAGAAGCCGATACCTCGGCAACATTTCTTGAGCTGATATTAGGCTGCTTACTAGTAGGTGCTGACTGGGAAGGTGGAGTGCTGTCTCCCCATTGCAAACCCACTCAATTATACATGCCAGGATGCAGAGGAAATGATGTTTGCATCAACAGAGATCATTAACAGCCAAAAGACCAGTGTGTGTGAGGTGACAAGAACTAGTTCCTTCCAGTTCAGCCCGGGGCTTTCTGTGTTGTCTCTGCTCTCTGTGGGAGATTGAAAAGGCATTTTGTTGCAGCAAAATGCCTTCTCTTCCCTTTTAGACCTACCCCTCCACATGACATATCCCTCACTCTGGTTAAACAGCCCAACCAGGTTGCAAAGCATTTGCCCTTCACCAGCCTTGGTGCATGGACATGCAACACAGCAGCGAGAGTTGGACAGCTGCTAGGATTCAGTACAGGTGTTGGGAATGGGACCTTATTTTCCTGTTTGTCTCAGAAGGAACAGGTCTGTCTGCATCTGAGGGAGTGTCACCCTCCAGCTCTCAGCTGCAATGGATCTGCTTTTGACCTGGTCAGTGCTGTTACTCATTTAGGCATCTTGGAGTCATCAGTGGATTTTCATTTGGGAATTCTTTCTGTGTACAGAAAAAAAATTACCTTCCTGGAGACAGCTGTATTTTCCCCTGTTTCGGTGTGTACCCTTCTAACTATTTTCATACTTTGGGCTAGGGCAGTCTAGCATTTAAAGCAAGGGATGAAATACTAGGTGGCCCATGTTCTGCACCCAAATTTCTCATAATGTATTGTTTTGTGCCTTTCTGCAAATGGTTTAGCATTTAACCTAGGGAGAGGGCTGGGGTCTGAAGAGACATTCAGCAATAACCTTAGGACTTGTATTTTGTTTTCTGGGCCTATGTCTCTCCATCCATACAATGTGTATAAGGATTTTTTTACTGAGGTCCGTTTTGCACAATGGATGCAAGAAAAGGTTTGTACGCTTTTGATAAACTTTTTGAGAAAAGGTAACTACATGTTATTTTCTGGGTTCTGATCATAAATATTAAGAAGGATGGAATTTTAGAACAGAACTAAATTGAGGAGTACCACTGCATTATCCCTTTTACATTGCCACAGCATCCCCAGGTTACAGAGCTCATAACAAAAGGAAAGATAACGAACAGGCCCCTGTCGTTACCATTAATATTAAAAACAATATAATGTATTTTTAAAACTTTCCTTAATGCAACACCAGCCCAGTCATCCCAATGCGCAGATTATCACATCTTCCCAAACATATATATATATAAAAATACATAGCTGAAAGTGTCAGCAGGGAAAACATGCAAAATACAAATCAGATGCTGGACCTCCCTCATCAACTGCATTTCTCCAGAGGGACCAGTCCCCTCCAGAGGGACCAGTCCCCTCCCATGACCCTTTCCACACAGGACCAGCCACTTCCCAGGCTTCCTGGGTGCCTATTAAGTTATGCTTTCTCTTACACCAGTGCTGGTCCTGGGCTCTGGCTATGTTGGTGCCCCCGACCCTCATCAATTCTGCTGTGCCAGTTGTTAAGGTTTTTTTTCCTGGTACCTCTTCCCACATACACCAAACTCTCTGCTTTCCCCTTCTCCCACCCCCCTCCATTTACTCCACTCACATAATTTTGTACCTGCTTCGAAATCTAATTGTTAAAGCTCTCGGTAGAAGGTGGATATTTGCCCCAAAGCAAACTGACGGTGGCCCTCCCTCTACAGACACAAGACAGCCCCGCTATCCTGATTAGCCTGAATTGCTTTCAATTGACTAACATAACAAGCTGCTGCTGCTTTTTCTTTTTTTTTAAATTTGAAAATGGAAGGGACACTATTAGGAAATTTACATTTGCGAATATGATATTTAATTAGCAATATTAATAAATTAATAGAACTAAAGGACCTTGTTGAGACTCCAGATTAATAAAACATGCTCTAACTGAGTAAATGAGGTGAGCCAGGCATGTGTTGCCCATAGAGGATGTGGGGGAAATCTCACTCATGAAATACCCCTTAAAAAAAGAATGGGGGGCAATAGCGAATTGGGGCAAAGCTTTTTCTATCTTACAGTACCTCTCATGCTTCAATACTAACCCTTTCCCTATTCTGCCACAATACTTTAACAGGTAATTAGGTACAGTTTTTCTGCTCACCTTTCTCTTTGACCTGCAAAGAAACCGAATGTGTCAGTGGTGGGGAGTGAAGGAGAGCCAATGCTTGGAGCTCTAAGGTAACAGCAAGGACAGCGCACGGCAAATGCCTAGGAATATTTGGTGAGATGCATAGAAAGCAATAAAGGAGACTTACAGCATTTTCTGATCTGATCCTCTGCTGAACGTGGAGCACACAGTGTCACTTGACTATGACTGTGTCCAGCTTGGTGTCTCCAGGGCACTTGGAAGGTTTTGCCTCAGAGGGACCCTCAGTCTGTGGCACATAGAGCAGGTCCACACAGGAGCGATGTCTCAGCGCAGGCTCAAGAAGGGACGCAGTACAGCAATGTCAGTGTGGGCTCAGCTGAGAAGAATGACCACATTAAGCAAAGGTCTGGCACAGCATGAGACAAATTGCTGTGAAATTCATGGGGGTCAGACCCAGCCAGGTGTCCCAGTCTTCATGTACATCTGTCACTGCTTTGTGGCTTGGGTGCTAACCCAAACTTGGGGCCAGTCCTCTGCCACTCACTGATCTACCAGTCCACAGAACGCTTCAGCGTGTTGTAATTTAGGCACACCCAATTTGGGGACAATGTTTCTGTGCCTCATCTGCCCTGGAAAAAGCTTCCCAGAAGAATGTGGTACAGTCCTTTTCTATACTGCTTCATTAGTGTGCACAGACTGGGATGTCAGGACTCCAGGGATCCAGTCAAGCAGGAGGCTGAAGTGACTTAATCTGTCACTAAGTCTGGGAGAAAGAAGAACGTGGTTTTCTGCGGTCTGTAGATGTATGTGGAGAATCCATTGCAGTGTGATGGCTGAGAACCATCAACTGCATGGACATGTCTTAGTTAGTAAAGTACTGCTGTGTCTTTGAGCAGCAACCTGTACAGCCTCTTACACTGATCCTTGGCTCTGGAGGAAGGGCAAAGAAGAAGAAAGCCCCCCAGAAACCAAGCTAGCAGTCAAAGCAGTAGCTCTTCTTGGGCCTGTGTGACATTCACACACATCACTGTGAAGTCACACTCTCTTGCAGGGCACAGAAGAGGTGATTATTTATACATGTATTGAGCGCTGTCCCCATGCATCGCTCTGCCTTGCTCTGCTGCAGTCTCAGCAGTGAAGTGCTGGGACATCACAGATCTGTGGTGCTCCCTGTGCATACCAAGGGGAGATGGTCAGTCTCAGCACCTAGGAGGGACCCGGGAGAAGGGCAGTGAAGCTGGAGGAGGAGAAGGCAAACACATTAATTGCCTGAAATAACGTTGAGGATTTTTGTAATGCTTTCTGCATGCTTGGCTCTCATGAATCAGCTCTAGACTCTAAACCACCCAGCCTGATGCTCCATGTGCCTGCCCCTAGAGCACAGGGTGCTTTTCTTCTTTGATATTAAAACTTAGTAGGCAAATCTCAGTCTCCATATTTTCCTCTACATACTGGGGATAATATAACATATGCAACATCCCACACTGTCAATCCTTAAGTGTAAAGTGTATGGAAAACTCTCCCAGGGTAGACTCTCAATCCAGGAGAAGCAATTTTCTTTGGTGTGACCAGCAGTGACCAGCAGGGTGCAAGCAGTTTCTTTCCAAAATTGAACAATGGAAGATAGGGAGAGAGAAGTGACTACCTTGCCTGATCCCAAGGTGGCTCAGCTGCACTCCTCCCATCTCCAGGGATGGCTTGTCCACACCTTGTGGTTTGTGCTATGCTCCTGATGCCAACACCTCCACTAATTGTGGGAAAGTTTACTATTAGAATGGCATGTACACAGGCCTCCTGGAAGAGGTGGAGTTCCAGGAACAATTAGGTCGTGGCATAGATGCTTGGGGACTGTCTTGCAATGCCACCCTTGGTATAGAGACAAATGTATGGTAGGTGTGGCAGAAGAAAAAAGAGAGTTGTCTTGGATGGGGTGCCAGGAGTAGAAATGGGTAAGAAAGGCATGAACTCATAGATGTAGGCAGGAATGGAGCTCAGCAGAACGTGGATGTGAAATATGCATTGGGATGATCTTGGGATAAAGGAGAAATCCTAGTGCAGGCAGTCATTAACCTTGGAGATGTGGGCCTTGATGAAGTGCTCTGAAGCTTAGCCCCAAGGTGGGGCTGCCTTTGATGGCAGTGAGCACATCCACAGGCTGTGGGGCCATGCCTAAAGCAAGCAAGGGCATCTGCCTGGGAACCACCTCCTGCCTCACCCTGCATGGTGGGCACTTTGGCTTTGGATGGGAAGGCTGCCTTTCTGAGGGTCCGCAAGATCATCTGTGTGGTCTTCAGGGGGAAGAATGGGGCTGCTGAAAAGCTTCCAGATCAGGCAGGGGGGAAGGGATGTTACTATAGGCCATATTTTGCCAACATCTTGCCAGTTTGTAGCCCTTGGACCTTGAGATACGGAGATCCGAGGCCTTTGTAAAATGTTCTCTGCAATGTTTGGTCTTGCCTTTCTTCTCTCCGTCTCATCCATGGCTTATGAAGCACTAGGAAAATTCAACAGCAGATTTGAAATACCTGGTCTGGGTGTTCCTGGCCCATTCCTGTGCCTGGCAAGAATCCTGAGAAAGAAATCCTGATCCCTGCATGCTGCCCCAGGCATTGCTGCTTATTGCCCTTTGTGTGGGCCTGACACATCCCAGAAAAGTGGGCATGCACCATCTAAACTTCCACAGACATGCTGCTCTGCCGCTGCATCTGCTTCCTGACCTGCTCTTCCTGTCCTGGCTCTTTCCTGAGCTCAGGTTGCCAGACCGGCTGCTGCTTTTCTGGAGTATAGGCTATTCCAATGTGCCATCTTCCTCTGTAACACAGACCCAGTATCACTCAAGAGAAAGACCGGGATCATAACCTTTCCTTTTCACCACTATCCTGTCTAATCCTCTGCCTCTGGTGACAGACACTCAGCGAAAGCTTGTAGGAGTATCTGGGTTGGTTCACTAGCTGGAACTCTGTCCTGGTACTTGGAATTGACAATCATGTAAATGACAAGGGAGGAAATTGTAGGCAGAGGAGAGACTGTAGGGAGGGTGTTTCCTTGTGCAATACTTGAAGGAAATGATCATCACATCCCAGAACATGACTCTTGAAGCCATGGTGCTCAAAGGGTCACATCAGTTTGTCCTGTGGGTGGTTTGAGGCACAGCCACCTGCACAGAGTCCCGCTCTAAGCACTCTGCAGGCCCACCTGAAGCCCTGTGCTCATACTGCTGCTGTGCAGCTGGCAGGGGCTTATGGCATGATGGACTTGAAAGCCCCTGTCCTCCTGAGGGTGTGGTCCCCCCAGAGTCTTCCAGGAGTCTTATGTATTGCATGAGTGTATAAGGAGAACAGCAGGGAAAAAACTAATGCCAGGCTTTCTCTGTCTGGAGCAAGCACGGTTGCCTGCCCTGCGCACTGGAGTTTTCAAGGTGTAGTAGGGCAGGCCAGCTGCAGGGAATTAATTTCTCCTGTTTCAGGCACTAACAAAACTCTCAGTCTGTAAATAAAAGTCATTCTGGGGATGGTGCATCTTTGGAGAAAGTGCTGGGGCTGCTGTAGCTGGAGAGTCACAGACCTGTAAGAGAAACTGTACAGTGCGCATTCAGTCCTTACCAGGATGGTAAATTCTGTACGAAACTGGTTTGGCCATTATAACTTTTCACATGTATGTGTGTGGGGCTGACTTATTCAGCTACTCTGCACTGATCTTTTGCAGTATTCTCTCCTCTGTACAAGGATTTCAAATTCTGGTGGGCTTAATTAAACCATCTCTTAATAACTGCTCTTTAGACAGCCCTCCCTCCACCTCTCGCTCAGCCTAGGGTCTGCAACCGGGAGTCCGCCTGGGGAGCGCGGCCGGGCCGGACGCGGAGCAGAACCCGCAGGCGCCGGGCGCTGGCTCTGGGGCGCTCTGCCCCCGGAGCGCCCCCGGGCCCCGATCGGGCCGTGCCGTGCCGTGCCTGCGGCGCCCGGGGCCGGCGGGCAGCAGGGGGCGCCCGGGGCACGCCGGAGCCGCGGGCTCGGCGCGGCTCAGCCCGGCTCGGCCTGGCTGGCTCGGCTCCCTGCAGCTCGGCGGGGGCTCTGCGCGCTCGTCGGTGCCGCGGGCTGCCAGACAACGCCGGCACCAGCATCGCACTGCTCTGACAGTGCGGCGGAGCGGCAGTTTGAGCGAGTGCAGAGGCTGCTCAGCCGCGCAAGTGCCGAGGGAGGCTCAGCGTCGCACAAAACCGGGCTTTGTCGCTCTGGGCTCCCCCGGCACACCCCGCCCGGCCGCCTCCCGCCGTGCCCGGCCGCAGCCCCGGCCCTCGGCTCGCTCCGCTGCACGGTGCTGCAGGAACCGGAGCTGCTACTCCTGCCCCCGTAGTTTCTACAAAGCCCGGTTATATAAAGTTTAATTATAATACTTGGCTCCTGTGTACCGCTTTCTATCTGGAGATCTCAAAGTGCTTTCTAAGCATTAAACAAGCCTCACAATGCCCTCTCCCGTCTTCATGTAGGAGGGTTTGCTACACCCGTTCTGTATTTATTTTAAATGCCGTCAGGAGAAACTGAGGTGCAGAGATGGGAAAAGGCTTGCCCAAGATCATCCAGCACGTCAGTGGCAGAGATGGATGTAGAACTGAGAAATCTCCTTGATTGGTTCCCATCTTTAATTCCCCAGCAATGTTGCCTTCCTCCAGGAACAGCTGCACCTGGAATCAACTTTTGGGGGTTCGGGGATCTAACTGGCCTCTGTGCTGATCTGCAGTGAAATGCCTCAGTGACCTACAGACTTCTTCTTTTTTGGGGAGCTATTCCTCTATCCCTGCTCAGAAAGTTCAGGCCCAAGCCCGCCCACTGCATGTGATGGCTTTACTTGACTTAATTTTATGAACTGGTGGGGAGGGAAGAGTGGCATCTCAGCTCAAGGTCTTTCTATCAGCAGCTGGGGAGCCAGTTTGGCTTTAGTGTATGTGTACCTCAGAAAGGACCATTCCCTGGCATCTCTTTTCCCATCCCCCTTCGTTAAAGGTCAAGGAAATGAATGGGACAGCGAGATGTGCAAGCCTGTAAATATTTAGCAAGCCACCCGCTTTTACATTGCAGATTTTGCTCTATGGGCATGGCTGTTAATATCAGTGAGGCATTAGCTCCAAAAAGCACCCATCACACTGTTAACACTGAAAGTGCTCCATCAAAGCGGCTCGCCATGAATTACAGGGCTCGAGCTTGCTTCATTAGCCTGGAGTTTGTCCAGCAGGAACGTCAATCCCAGACCCGCGGTGGAAGCGAAAAACCCTGGTAACAAATTAAAAGAAGGAGCATTACCTGCAAAAGTGATACTGCCCTGCCAGGAGCTGGGACAGAGAGCACCTTTATCTTACCTGGAGAGATCTTGCCTTTATAGACTGCTAAAAGTTGCCCTGATCTGTTCCATCTTTATCAGAAACCACCTTACATGAAGAGTGTTTTGGCAGGGTGGAGGGACAGGACCATTTCCTTATGCTCTTTGACTGTGTTTGCAGAGCTTTTTTTGTCTCAGAGTAAGGATGCTGAATTTTTGGTGCTGGGGGAAACCCCTCTCATCCCCAGGCCCCCACTTGCAGCCAATCTGTGGTTATGTGTTGGGCTCAGGGTCAAAATTTGACTCAGATTTCGTTTCATTTGCACAAAGACTCATTGACGCCTGGGCCTAATGAACATCAATATTCTTAATGACAAGGAAAAGATCTGTTTTATAGGACCCCAGACAGGCAGCATCTCCATGCTCCTTCTGCAGAATCACAGGAAAATAGCCCTAATCTTGCACATGTTTGGGTTACCAGTGTTGCAAAGTTCAAGCCCCAGCCTCAGAGGAAGCTCTCCAGATAACAGCATCTTTCTTGGGAACCTCTGTCAAAGTTTCACAGGATTAAGTGCTGTGCTGTCTTCTCAGCCTGGCTTCTGTGTTTCCAATAAGCAATACAATTACATACATTCTTTCATTAGACTTGTGATGATACTGTTGATTTTCATGCCAAAAGATTCATAGAAACATGATGGGAATTTTTGTTGCTTTGTGATATTTTTTTTCTCCAAACTAAAAAATCAAAGAGAATTATTCTTTAGAAAAAAAAAATATTGCTACAACTAAAACACAAGATTGAATGGGTTGCATTTGTTAGGTTCACTTGTACTTCTGTTTTGGTTTTGGGGTGTTATGTTATGGGGTTTTTTTTCCTGTATAATTTTGCATTTCTACCCTCAGCCTTTTGCATCTTTGGCTACCAGATGTGTCCCACATTGAAGAATTATTTCTCCTCCCTAGAGTGAAATAAATGCAATCAATATGAGTATTGCTCTCAGGGCCTTGAAATATTACATTAATGTTCCATGTGGTGACATTTTAGCTGGAATTTTCAAATACATTATGATGGTTCAAATTAATATTTATCAGATCAGCTTTTATATTTTGCAAAAGAGAGAGAGGGGGAGAGAGAGAGAGAGTAAGCATTATTAAAATACAAAATGCAGATGAATTCCAAAATCGATGGTCCATTTTACCAGCACTTTCAAGGGGCTGTGTTTTGCTTTCTGGGTTTGTTTTAAAATTTATTAGTTTTACAGGCAAATCTATTTATCTTCCTTCATTTTTTTTCACCCATTCAGGGTTTTTCAGTTGTTTCTTTCTTTCACTCTTCTTTATTATCCCAAAATGTAAATTATGACGTTAGCTAGGTTTTTTCTTTTTTTCTTTTCAGTGATTAAATCTGCTACATGACATCTTTGTCCTTTCTATAAATTAAATCATCTTTGCTTTCCACCTTTAGCCACTGCCAGCAGCAATACTCTGATTGCCAGCAATAAAAGTCCTCACTTTACGGTCTTTATTTCCTACACAAAGCAAACCCCCCCCTCCGCCCCCCACCCCCTCTTCTTTCCCTGTGCTTATGGTGCCTTTTTAATTTTTTTTTATTTTATTTTGCTAAGGGGGTGGTGGGACTAACTCCTCTTTTCAGTGTTTCCCCATAAACAAGGAATTTGCAGAGAGATTGGAGAGGAAAAAAATCTAAACCACATTCCACTTTATTTCAGTCATTCCTAAACAGATTGTTCTATGAGGTGGAAAATCCAGGCAGATTAATGGTGTCATTTGGTTTGCTTTTTTTTATATTTCTGTCTTCCCCCGACCCCGTTCCCCTCCTGCCACTTTGATTTGGTGAAAATGTTTGAAAAGTACCCTTTTTAGACTAAATGCAGCTTTGAAGATTTGTGGATTATCAGATGAATTTATTTTTCTGAAACAGTGCTGCTTGCAGAATAACCATTCTTTCCCTCCCACCATGGAAAATTGTAGGAACTGTCTGGGATCTTAACGCATTTCTTTAAAAGCTTTTGCAATTTGTAGAGGAGAATTTTTGGAAGGGTTAATATTCCGGTTTAGGACTGAACAGTACTTCCAAACTTTTCCCATTCCCAGTTGGTTTTTTTTCTTCTATCTCTGCAATAGTTTTACTGTAAGAGCATGTTGGGAGTTTGTGACATACAGACAGCTACAGGAAAAAACATGTATGCATGTGTGTGCACATATGTATATATATATATTTTTTTTTTTTTTTAATATTTTTATAAATGCTCACAAATGCACACTTGCGTGCTCTCCCTTTCTGTCTCTGGGTGTATAGATGTACATACTCCAGGCTGCCCTTCCTATTTTCCTTCAGTGCTGATCTGGGCAAAAGAACGACAGGAAACTTGAAAAAGAAAAGGAGGAGGAATCGATTGTTCGACCCGCACTTGAACTCTCCTGAAAGAGATAAAGCAGAATTTTCAATAGGTCCCCTGCCCTTTTCACTAGGAGGGAAAGAGGAGAAGAAAAACAAGAGATATTTATATGACAGCAGCTGCTGAAAATAGCGTTTCAGAGCAATAAAAGAAAAAAGGCAAAAGAGATTCAATAGCAAAAAAACCCCCAAACCCACAACAACAGAGAAACTCTTTTTCTTGTGCTCCCCAACAGGCGCATGAGCAGCTCATCCTGGAAATGCATGCATGCCTCCTATAGATCTGTTTGAAATTATAGTTGTCATTGAGAGTGAATTTATGCTTCTATTGATCTGCAAAAGGAAAATATTAAATGGTTTGGTTTTGATCTTTAGCTGACCCTAGGGTCAAGGGTAGCCTAAGATTAGTATTCATAGAATTCATCACCAAATTGTAGTCTGCATCTACTTTATGCAAACATAGGGAAAACATTGAAAGATAAATACAAAGCAAAATGATGAACAATTTCACCAGCACCCACCCCATTAAAAATACAACCCTCAGACAATAAAAGCAGGGAGATACGTACATGCACAAATCCAGGTAACTGCACACAGCATGGACAGGGAAATGGAAAGGAAATACAGGGAAGCACAGAGACAGAAACAGGGAATTACACACGTGGGAAAAGACACGACTCGGAACAAATATCAATGCACAACTATACCGAAATATGCCTGCGTGAGCACCTCAACACAACTGCAAAGGAACACATGAAAAGTAAAACAAATATAGAAGGAACACTTCATATAGATCTATATACATACACCCCCCAGGAAAAAAGATGCACTTCTGGGGTGAAAAATAACATGTTCACAGATTCTCACACAAAGTCAAAACCAAGAATCAAAACCAAATGCAGTTAAACAGGTGCACATACTGATATGTGCTGACAAACACAGGGATACACAGTTGTAAACATGTCATGACACATACACACATGCAGAGACTCGCATTAGGCGTTGTGGATCTCCCTTGTCAGTAAGTGTGACACAAAGTTAGTGAAATAATAGAGAAAAAAATATAGCCAGCTATGAGTAAAATATGCTTGCCAAAGTCCTGCACGAGTCGTCCCGGTTCAGAAATTCAGGGGAGAATGCTGCTAAGAGCAGCAAAGCAATTTCACTCACTGACGGACTCTCAAAGGCACAGGGAGATCTGTTTACTCACAAGGAGGATGAAGTCTCTACTCACAGGCATTAACAGTGCAAGGTATAGCAGAAACACCCCTGCACGGACACAATGTGTGCCATTTGTGCCCAAAGGATGTATCTGCTGAGAAATGAAAGCAAACTCAAAGAGCAGAAGGCCCAATTCCTGACCATGGAGTCATCCCAGAGGCAGGGGAAAATATCTGTGACTGTTAGACAAAAACACCAAGCCACAGCATCTCAATTGGGCACCACAGGCTAATCACCAGCACCCTGGGAAACGTAAGCAAAAGAAACTTGGTACTTTCCAGGCAGATGCAGCAAATACTGAGAGGAGAGCAGAGTAAAAGATGGTTTCTGAGCTGTTTCCAAGACTATGTCCGAGGTACTCTGGCAGCTGATAGCCAACATAGCCCCTTTGCACTTGGGCTCTGCTTCTGTAGTCGCAGTGTGGCTGAATACATACAAAAAAGTATAGCGCACCTGTAAGCGGGCAAAAATTGGTGATGGAGAACAAAAGCATTGATATTTATTTTTATGATCAGTTTTCCCCAAAATACAGCTTTTTTGATTAAAACAAATGTTAAAAATCGTATTAGAAAAAAAAAAATTCGTTTTGGTGTACAAAACTGCAACCTGAGCATTCACCAAAAATACAACCATACTTAATGTCTGTTGCTTTGTTTATTTTCCCTGCTATAATTAAGATTCATATTTTGGCATAAAAGCCTCAACCAACTCTGAGGCCCACTATGCTTTGTACCATATAATTGCATTGCTAGAAACAGTCCTTGTCCTGAAGAGCTTGCATTGCAGGTGGAAGAGCAGGAAAAGGAAGCAGGAGTATCTCTCATTTACCAGTGGAGCCCCAAGGAAGTGACTTGCTCAGGCTAGCCAAAGAGTCTTGGCAGAGCCAGGAACTGGAGCTATATCTCCTGATTCACAGGCCATTGCTTCACAAATGGGATCATCCTCCTTTCCTGATTTAAGTATCCCTTAGCATGGGCTACTAGTCAGTTAGTATTGGTATGATCCAGTCATGAGACCCAATGGAAACAGTACTAAGCATGAACAGCACTTGAGCCAAACTTGAGTATAGGAAGAGCTGTATCAGTGTCGCTGTGCCATGAGAACCTCTCAGTCCTGACCTTGCTTACCTGGCCTGGAAACACACCGGCCAGTGCATACCACTTCCTCAGAGGAAATAACATCTACCCCCAGGAGCATTATTTTGTCAGCATAACCACCTGTGTGCTTGGGCTCCAGAAGTACAGTTACTTGGGAAGGATCCCAATCCCAGCACTAGCCATAGCTAGTACTTCCAAATATATCTCTGATGGTAAGCGCCTCTTGGTGTGGGCAGGGATGGCAGCGAGCACGGCTGTGCAGGCACCACTGGTGACAGCTGCAGGTTTGACAACGCTTGGCAGTAGGGAAGGGAGAGCGTGCCAGGGAGCAGGGCTCATCGGGGAGGATCTGGGAAATGACAGAGCAGGGAAGATGAAGAAGTGGGGAAGGGAAGGGAAGGGAAGGGCACAGAGATGTCAGTGGACTTCATCTGATAGTGCGCAATGCGTATTACTGGAAACTGGTTCCTTAAGTCACTCATCATCCATTGCCTGAATCCCCCAAATCAAGGAGTTCTGTGTGTGTAAACTGTACAACTTGGCCTGTACTCAAGTACAGATCTCCTACAGGAAAGAACCAGCACTCATCATGACAGTAGGATGTTCTTTATTGCATCTTCAGGACACAGCTAACCCCTTGCATGCCCTGGTGGATCACTGTCTCCTCAAACTGATGAGGAAACTGTGCATTGCAATGACAGCATTTCCCAAAATCCCCCTCATGGAAGAAGACTCCTGTACAGGCTAGCTGTACAAAAATGGTACATCCTTTCCCAACACTACCTCACTAGCATTAAACTTGTCAGAGATACTGGTTGGTTGGATGTTGTGGATAGCAGAAGTGCAGGTAGGAGAATAGAAGAGCAGATGAACACATTTTCCCTTATTTGTTCAGTGCATCACAGTTTTTAGGTTGTATTCTAATTGTAGTCTTGATTCATCTACTGTACTTAAATAAATATGTATACTGGGCAGCTGATTTTTCCCAGGCTGTCACAGAGTACAGATTCAATCACGTTTTTATCCTTTTGGCAGACAGAGGAGGAGGAGTGTGAAAGAAGGAAGCAGCAAGGCACAAAGGTGGAGGCAGCAGAGGAAACTGCTGTTGTTGCTTCTGTTTCATTGTTTACTGTCTATAACTTTGTACAGCTTTTAACTCCACCGTTTGGCAAGAGAGCAGCTGGCACCACTTGCCTTTGGAGTGCATGTGCTGCCTGGGGAAAGACAGCCCGGGTTAGCTAATGTGGGAAGAGATGGGATCTTCTCTCAGTGAGAACATGGGCTTGGAGATTCAGACAGGCAGTGCTGGAAAACCTCTCAGGTCCGAACAACCCCTCTCCCCCTTGGATCTCTCATCCATTCATCATTCTGCTTCTTTTCTCTTTATGCAGGTTTATTTCAAAACAAACTCCTGTAACTCTGTTCCCCATTAAAATACCATATAAACATCTTCCCTTTTGCCACCCATGGAAAGCCAGTACTTCTCTCTCTGCCTTAATATTGAACCAGTTTCCATAGCTCATATGCTGTTGGCAGTGCTCATTTTTAAATGGTGTTGAAAGCTAAGTCCTTGCCATTTGTCATTGTTAGACTTCCATAGCACTTTCTTTCTGCATAACAGCTCTAACCTGGGTGTATTGACTGAATCCTGAATGGCTGATGGCCAAAAATTTCTAGGTAATTTCAGTGGGACTTGATACTCTTCATATCTGGTCATAACTTGATCATATAATTTGGCTGTGTACTCTTAAAGAGCTGCTGTGGCTGGTGGAGTCATTCTTATATCCATAATAGTTTGTAAGGCACTTAAGGGTACCTTTGGATGAAAAGCACTAAATAAATGTTCAGCAAGATGAAGTTATTTATCCATGTAATCACCTGTCACTTCCACCCAATTTTTGTTCCTCCTTGTCCCATCCAATCGGCCATATTATATGCTCATGCATATGGTCATGCACTCATCAATCCACCTTTATCCATATGCAGAGACACTCAAGTATTATGAGAGCTACACAGAAAGACAGATGCATGCATCTAATCCTTCCCTCCTCATCTGTCCTCATCCAGCTCCTACAGACACATAGCAACATTTTTTAAGCACTTAAGTGACTTAGGATCCTAAGTTTCATTTTGGAGAGAGGCTTAGGAGTTTAAATGCCGCTGAAAGTCAGCAAGATGTGTTCTCCAGATTACAATTCCTCAGGTCTGTAAATGTCATATTTTCAAAGTGCTCTCTTTATCTAAAGATTCAGATAGGCACCTTGTAGATTATCAAAACTGCTTAAGATAGGTACATAAATCCAAATTATTTTAATGTAGCTAGCCTTGAAAATTTTAAGACCCCTCTGGGCACTTATCTTTCAAAGGCATCTAAATCCTTTTGAAAAATTGGTACCAAGAGCCTCTAAGATCCTGTAAAAAACAGCTCTTAAGTTACTCACCCATAACCAAACATCAGAAGAGTGACTGCTACCTTAGGTAAATCCATATTCTAGTGACGCAGTTTACGCAAAAGGTTACTCTGGTATCTGTTTTAATTACTGAAATCCCATGATCTTGTAAAAATACAGCATGAGAATCTCTTGGCAACTCTTGCAGTAGGACTGGACCTGTGAAGCTCCTGCCCACGTTCCTGGAAATGGGATGCCTGTGCCATATATGAGTCTCAACAGAAAGTTATATACAGCCCTATTTGTTATAGTCATTGAAAGTCTTCATCATTAACAGGCAGAAGGGCATTCACACGCCAGTGGCTGACAGTATTTCTAGCTGTGGTCAAGGAAAAGCTTTGTGGGGAGGGGTTGATGGCTCTGGCAATTGAATAAACTCGATGTTCAGCAAGCAGTCACTGGTGCTGGTTCTGGCATCCACCACTTTATGTAGGATTCTGCAGAAAAATCCCATAAAACAAACAAGACTTCCAGGAAAGAAAATGAAGCAGAAAATCCTGTCCCTCTTATAAATTATGTCCAAGTAGGCTGAGCTGGCAAGAATGCCTTCAAGTGTGAAGTTCTTTCCATTTTATGGATAGGAGTACCCCGGAGACCATCTTCTTTCATCTTAGGGTTTTTTTTCTCTTGAAGTTTTTTTTTTTCACCGGGGGTGGAGGGCAGATAGTGTGCGCATGATTTGGCTGCTAGAACCAAAAATCTGTCAGTAGAAAAAGGGCCGTCAGCAAGAGAAAGTGAGCTGCAAATTGTCCATTTCTAAACTGTCTGTTCATCTGACACTTGCGAACTCAGAAGCCACCTGTTCAGCTATCAGTCACCAAGGGAAAATGAAGCTTTCCTTAAACCAAGATTTTGACGTACAAACTAAAAGAGGGAAAAAAAGAGGAGAAAAGGAAATTAGTTTGAATTTAGTCTACTGTAAAATGAGAATAGAAACTAAAGGTGAAACCCAAGAGAAGGTTTTTACTTCCTCTTCTCCCCAAACTGTAATATAAAAAGTGTTTTTTCAAACAGCAGCGCAAACATATAATCAAAAAATACAACACCTTTCATGCAACATTTTTGCAGAAATCCAAATGTGTTTCTGAAGCTGCCATCTCTCTTCGCCCGCCCCCCCCCCCCCGCAGATAGTGGCAGATTTTTGGGGTGTGACTGACTCCTTGCTAAAAGAACATTCTGAATGTTAACAAGTGGTGTAGCTCTTTGAAGTTGTGAAACTAAAGAGTGGATTAGCTGTGATACCAAGTGCAGAGTAGGCTTTCCCCTTTCCATGCAAGGTCAAATTAAGAGTGGACCAGCCAGCAACCCAAAAGTAGACCATACTAAGCAGCTGATTATTTTTTGCCCTCTTCAGGCACCCTGCATTCGCCTCTGAAGGAGAATTCAGGGCAGCAGCCAGCAGGGTTGACTCTTACGTGCGAGGTTTTTCTGGCTGACCACAGAGCACATAGCCCATGCGCCTGATCAAATAGCTTGGTAATTTCATCATTTCAGACTTTTATGGTTTTTCCAGTTGCTGCTGCTTTTATAAACAAGCATTTCGGTGACCTTCCCCTCCGGACATCAGCACATTCAGCTCTGCAAGAATCCCAAGCTCTGAAAGTTTATAAATAAGCCTTCTATCAAGTTCCACAACAGGTGTGACCTCCCCCCCGTCCTAAAACTGAACAGTTTCAACAAGCAAATAAAGACTGCACAGTCCTGTCTTAAAGGGGAAGCACGCTGGAGAGCACTATATAGGCCCTGATACTCTCAATAGAAGGATTGGCCCATTGCAAGAGGGGATTGTGTGGCCATAGTCTGGGGGCAGCTGTGCCTTTTAGGTGGCCATTTAAACAGGAGCGAGAGACACCGAGTGGAATGGTGCTCACCATGACCTACATTAGCATGACATTCCCAGGCTGTCCCACACACTGACTCCGGAATTGATTATGGTGGGTCCCGAGCAGTGTGTCTGCCTGGCTGAGAGATGAGATTATTGGGAGATTTTTGTCATAAGCAGAAGATGCACAACCAGAATCTCTTCACTTTGATTTGGCTTCCTGCCAGTATGTCAAGGGCACACTGGCAACACTAAGTGGAGAAGGATGGAACAAGTTCTCTTGTAACTGTAAAGTGGACAGTCTCATACTTGTCTGGATTTTCTTATTCTCCTAATTTCTGGCATTCAGTCTAACCCTTTTCTGCTGTCTTCACAATGTTAGAGGGAAACCAGGATCCTGAAGAACTGAAATCTGAGATTGCAGTTTCTTTCTGTGGGTGAACACCTCAAAAGCTGAGATTGAGACAAGAGTGTGCAGTTTCTTTCTGTGGGTGAACACCTCAAAAGCTGAGATTGAGACAAGAGTGAGGCTTCTGACTTTGTAAGAGACTCCTGTCGTTGCTCTCTCCCTCCATTTAGCCTCAGGATACACCAGGGAAGGTTCAGGTTGCACATCAGGAATTGTTTTTTCTCTGATAAGGCAGGTTAAGCATTGGAACAGGCTGCCCAAGGAAGTGGTGGAGTCACCATTCCTGCAAATGTTCAAGAAACTACTGGATGTGACACTTAGTGCTGTGGTTTAGTTGGCATGGTGGTGTTCAGTCAAAGGTTGGCCTTGGTGATCTTGGAGAAATCTTTTCCAACCTTAATGATTCTGTGATTCTATAATCTCAGCAGAAACTGTGAAATAGAGGAATTTGCGAATGGGAAATACTATTTCTCTCTCTCTGTGTTCTACAAAACTGTATGGTATTGTCTGATTATACATCACATCACATTACATTTCCTTTGTTTCAATGGAAACAAATGACTTGGAGTGTCAAAGTGATCTTCTTGGTGTAGACCATTATACCATATAAAATAGCCATATGGTATTCAGGGAAAGATGCCATCAAGATACTGAGACTGCAGAACATAGGGGGCATGTCAGTCCCAATATAAACAGTGGTAAGTGGATCTCAGTATCATTGTGACAGAGATTGACAGAAAATACCCAATAAGTACAGCTGAGGATGCCACTGTGGCAAAGGAGAGAGGAAGACCCAATCTGCTCAGTGCAGTGAAAGGAATCAGTACGATCAATGGGATGGGGAATACCTGCTACAATCAGTATGTGCCACAGTGTTACGAAGCTAGTGTGATGGTGTACTGTGGGACAAACAGAGTAATTCCACATCCAAGAGGTCTAATATGGTCAACAGATATGAAGAACCCAGTGTAAGCAATTGGAAGAGGGACTGAACGGTAGCGAGGTGCATGGAGATGATAAGCACATAGTCAACGGGACATCAGGTCTTCTGGCTTTCAAACCTCGTGTTGCCTGTTCTCACACTGAGAATTGCTTTAAAGAATATTTGTTACTACATATAAACCATACAGTTTGAAATGTGTGAGCATGTTGCTGTGGTGCACAAACAGAGTCAGGTGGGTGGGTCTACCATGATGAATTGTGCTTGTCCAAGTAAGTGGGTGAGTGGGGCGTGCACAAGTGCTAGAAGGAATGAGTTTTATCAGATATAGAGAACTGGTGGTGGTGCTGCAGGTGTCATGCTGCAGTGCCTTTTCTACAGCATTATGGAAGGATTTGGTTCTAAGAACATCCTGAGTAACCTACAGAAAACAATAAGAGCAGCCATTTGGCTCACGGTGAGCCTCGTCCTTTCTAATGCACTTGTGGTCCCCCTGGGCCACATCTAATTACTGCTCAAACACAATAGTTGCAACTATGCATCATGCCAAAGCCATTCAGAATAAGCCTCACACAGTGAGATTTGTTGTCAGTCTTGACTTTTTTTTTCTTTTTTTTTTTTTTTTGCACAGTGCTGGAAAGAAAACTTTTTGAACCCCATCCCTATTCAGGGATCTACAGCATCTGCATCTAGCTGGCATCTGTCAAATCCATAAGAGATTCTAAAGAGAAGGTTACTTCAGAGCTCCATGAGGATCACTGAGTATTTTCTATTTTGGTGAAGAGACAGTTCCTTCCCAGGAAGTCTCTGCACACAGAAGCTTTTGGTGTGGAGAGATTTTGTTCTCCACTATAAATCAAAGTCCATTCCTCCCTTTCAAGTGAAGTCACCCTCTGGACTGAAGTTATCTCTAAGAGCACTTTGACAGGAAGGGACAAGCTCTCTCCTGTGATAGTGTCTTTGAAAAGGCATCTAACCAGGTGTACAAACTCCCATTTGAAAGCAAACTAATGTTTCTGTTTGCTGCTACAAGACCTGACTGTAATCTTTGCTCTATCTGAATCCTTCCTCTGACACTGTAAGCCCTGATTGTCATCTCCCCAGTAAAGTTTTACCTTCAAAAATTATCATTTCTCAGGGATTAGTGTGTGGCCACTTAGAGCAAACAAAGATAGTGTCAAGCTTCATACAGCTGTATGGCTGTAACATGGATGCCTGCTTGTATGCATGTATACACATGTATATGCAGGAAAAAAATATATGTGTGTATATATATGTATATGCATTATCTGGACATTTATAGGAAGGTAAATGGATATGTACAAACTCAGCCTGTGGTAGTTCAAAAATAAAGCATACCCTGGTGGAGGACTCACACTGCTTAAGACAGGCTTTAACAAACTGCTGGAGTCCCTAAGCACAGGGAGGTCCAGCACTGGTGGGAAAGGCAGTTGGGAGAGTGCAGTGTGAAGAAAGTAAACACACAAAACAGAGGAACTAAAGCAGCTCTGTAATATGGCCAGAAAGTCATGGGTGTCCAGGAGGCAAGCCTATATTCAGAACCCAGTGCTGTGAAATCTCTGGTTACTAGCAAGAGCATTTGAAAATAAATACAGACACAAATTAAAATTATACCATTTTTGACAAAGTAGACAGTAGTTGAAATATAATGAGGCACTGTAGAAAAACGCCCCACCACCAAGTGAGCACTTGCTGGGCGGATTAACCAGCATTCCTTCTCCTCCATTGAGTGGTGTCACAAGCTAATAAATATTTCAGAATTGGCTGTATTCAATCCAGCCCTTGTCCCGGTTGACGTCTGTTCTCTCAGTTTTCAGAAGGAGACAGGTGCAGAAGGATGAAAAGGGATTTAATTACTAAACATCCCCTACTCCCAGAATCCAAACACATGCTGTACTGTACATATACACCACACCTACTGTACTCACAAGCACATATAATACTCATGCACACAGAGTCACACCTACTGCACTCTGCCATGCACCTTACCAAATCCACATTGCACACAGATTGTGTTCCGGCAGTAGAGGATTCACACTGCACTGCACCAATGTGTTTTGGCTATTGCACATGGAAGGTACATGAGTATTGCAATATGTATTCCTCCTCTGGAGCCACACACCTGGTTACAGAAATGCAAGAAAGACAGAAATGGCTTGTTTGTGCCCTGCTTCTGGTCAGACTCTAAAAGAATAAGAGTTGACTCTAGCTGCTAGCCAGCAAATAGGTATTTTTTTCCTTCTTTTGCTGAGTGTCACCATATAGTCCCTCACCTGCAGCAAGCACACTGCATGTGACTTATTTATTAATACACGCGACTTATTTATTCTATTAATAGTTTCTGTTAAACACTTTGCTCTGAAACAAGAAGTGTACAAAGGCCCTAACCACAGCATTTACAATTTCTGTTCTTACAGGGCCAGATTTTCAGATATTTTGCGCCCAGAACTGAGTATGTTTTCGAGAGCTCCCATGTAGACACCACACCGTAAGGGGGGGAAGCGGTGCTGCTCATTCCATTGATATCTGGATCACTGCTCTGGGGATATTATCTTTTCTTCTAAAGACTTCCCTGCTTTTTGACAGGGAACATCTAGCAGCACTTCTCACAGTAATAATAGCCTTAGACTGGAAATTGTGGGCAAATTTCAGTGCAAAATCCTGTATTCAACCTCTTTAAGTTTTCCTGGCACTTTCAGCTACTAACAGGATACTCCTCCGTTTCCTATTCCAGGCTGTGCTGGCATAGTTGTTCCTGTGAGCTGTTGAGCAGCAGTTGTGCTCCACCACAGGGACAGCTGCGTGGCACAAAGGGCGGTGGTAGGAGCACGGCCAAGTTGGTGGAGCCTCAGTGGGGGCTTGGGCGATAACCGCTCTTCCCCAGATCGGTCCCCTGCCATTGGAAAAAGTCAGGCCATTTTATGCTAGTTGCCTCAGTTTCATCATCTGTGAAATGAGGCCAGTAACATGAACTTCTTTTGGAAAGTGATTTGAGATTTACTGAGCTAGCAGATACTTGTCTGTGCAGTCTGTTAGAGTGCTTTGAGATCTTTGAAGGACTCCTGAGTGTATCAGTGCAATATATTGCTGTTACCGGCTAATTTAGGCAGCAAAGATAAAGAACAGAACAGAGTTGAAGAAAGGAAAAGTTGGGTGCTCCTCCAGTCCTGCTCCCACTAGAATTATACTGTTGACTCCGATCTAAGCAGGAACAAGACCTGGGAGTTCAAGTGATACGTAGTGACAAACACCAAGGAAATCAAAGGTGATGGATAATGAAAGGAAATGGTTCTGTGTCTGGCCTAGAAGGGGTTTCGAGATAATGTATCACTTAGGTCAAATGCAGAACACTGTTGGCTTTAGAGTGAGGTAATTAGCGTATCAGAAAATTGGGGGAATTATGTACGTTTTTAAGATGGGCTATTAAAGCAAGCCATGAATTATTGAGAAGGGAAACTGCTTTCTTTGTTTTATTTAAGTTACCTTGGAGAGCAGAGAAAGAACATGAGGATGATATTTTCTGGGACACATGTTCTTATATAAGAGCACATGTGGTTGCAATATTAGGTCCCCCATTGCATCTCATATACTGCAGACACATGTTTACGTGCACCTATGTGCATTCATGCATACACACAGAGCAGAGTCTGTAATGTTCTTGCTACATGTGCACGGTATGTATAGGCATATGTGTGCTTCTTATCCTTTATAAACCTCCCTACACATTCAGGATAGAAACAGTCAGACCTGGTATGTGTCACACAAATAGTTGGAATAGTCTACTTAAATGTTGCACATAGAATGACGTGATAAATATAGCCTGTTCCCACCATGCTTATACCACTTGAAATACTTCTGCAGACTCATTCAGAGATGGACAAATACTTTATTATAGTAATCTTAGGTTTCATTATGCATTGGCAAGTTGTAATCAAAATTCATACTATTTTTACACAAATATTTGTGTAAATGATACATACTGAGCAAAAGTCCTGTTCAAGTTCCCATATGACCCCATGTTGGAATCTACATTAACTTGCAAATTCTGAGCTTACAAACTTTGCCTGTGTGCCTGCACAGACTTTGTGCACTGTGTGTTTGCATATACTCTATTGATGGGTGATGTCCACTCAGTGAAAAATTCTGTCTTTCCTTTAGCAATCTGTGGAATGATTCAAATGCTGAATTGTACCTCATTCTCCATTTCACTGGAAGGTTTTAGGAAATTTCCATGGAACCCCATTTCCATTAAAGTCTACAGGGGTTTTCTGGAGGAGATGGGCTGCTTAGTTAAAAACAGGAGTGCTAATTAAGTTGATTCCACTGTAACTCCCATGGTTGGTTTACTCTACTGTCTGCATGACCATAAGAGTATTAATTTGATTTCAAGTATAAAGTGTGTTTGTTTCCCCAAACTGCTCTTTTGGTCTCTGATTCTCTACATAGACAGGCTCAAGTTCTGGTGCAGGGAGACCTTTGTGGCCTCAGCATGACTCAATGGATTTGCACAACATTGCATATTATGAAGAGCCACCTCAAATTTGAGGAATCAGAGCTTAAAACTGTTCTTTTCTCTACAAGATTGTTCAGCAAAAGCACCCAAAGGAGCAGTTAATTTAAACAGGCAGATTCTCACCATTTCATAAGTGAAATAAAATTTTCCTATAATTTGGGAAACATAAGTGGGACTGCAGGTGTCCTAGTAGGAAGCACCCATTTGTGGCACTGGGGCTTTACTGGCATGCTGCTGCTGAGGGAAATGGTAGGGAACTGGGCACCAGGCAGTCCCTTGTCTTGTCTTTGGGAATGCAATCACTATTGTAAAGCTCTGTAACAGTCCAAATTAAAGGGTTATATCTGCATCCTAGGGCACTGGGAGAAATAGTCCTGACTCCAGTTTTGCTCTTTGTACCCATTCATCTTAATTATGACCGATATTCTACTCTGCAGCTGGCAATTGGGGTTAAATCTGTGACTAATTTGGACATGCGGGGATCATTCCTTTGATTTCAGGGACCAGACCAGGCCTGTGCATTGCCCAAATTATTTGTGTTTAAGTCAGGACTCTTCAGTAAATATTCGTGCTTTTTTTTTTTTTTACCACCCATCCCAGAACAGCAGGTCAAGTGATACAGTAAGCTACAGATTTCCAGAAGGGATAACATGGGAAGAATAAACATTTTGCCTTAATTTATTTGTAAAAACACCAATTTAAAATATTCCACTTTGTTAATTAGGAGTCTTCTGTGGCGCAGAAGTTTTTTGTCTGTGCAATGTTCTATTTGGTTTTATTTTTACTCCAGAAGGGACTGGACATGTCTCCAGTTTCTGTGTGAAATAGATTGACCTTCATCAGGATCAAATTTAGAAATATGAAATTATGAAAACTTTGAGGCTTTTGTGGAAATGTTCTTATGTAAAGGATGACACCCAGAAAGTAGGAATTCAATTGCAAGAAATAATGGCCCTAAATTGCAGCAAAAAAAAAAAAAATAGGTTAGCCATTAGGAAAAACTTTCTTGTGATAAGGATAGTTAAACATTGGAATAGATTGTCTGGGTAGGTTGTACAATCACCAGCAAAAGAAGGTTTTAAGAACAGGCTAGGCAAACAAGAATGAGGTAGCTATTGCTGGTCCTGCATAGAAGTAAGTGGCCAGAGTAAGTGACCTCTAGAGCTCCCTTCTAATCCTATATTCCTATTATATGAAGAGTCTAAGACTAAGCATTGCTTGGGTTATAGCTAATACAGTGATATGTGCAGTGGGATGGATAGCTGGATGTAGAGGACACATATATCCTTTCTCACATTAACACTAGTCGTGGTTATGGTCCATCTAAATTCGAGTGCATTGCTTAGAAAAATGTGCCCTTTAATTTCCTAATAAAACAGCTGGGTAAATTCTTCTGCTTGCAGGTAAAGGGAAAAAAAAAAAAGAACACTTGAAATGAATTTTTAATACAGATTTGAGTGGGATTGCAGCAGGAGCTTCTGATCTGATAATTGCAATGGATCAGCCACAGTCGTCGTCTTTTTTTTCCCTTCAGAAATTTTGTGTGAGACCTTAGTGCTGGAGAAAGTTCCCAGGCTGGGTGCTTACAACATCTCCAGGTAGCTGGAGAATGGAGAAAGTGGGCAGCAGCATGGACAGGGTGGTCCCTTAAGGGCATGGGCAGCCAACAGCTGCCAGGTCTCATCCCTTTGCATCCAGTCAGTAGAAGGAAGGTCAAGAGAAATTCTCACTGTTCGTTTAATCTGTGACCTTTACTGACATTGCCAGAAAAGGTGACTCAGATGGCTGAACCCAAAGGACTAAGCAAGAAAAAGATAGAGATATATATATATACGAACAGATATAGATATAGATATAGAACACAGACACTTCTCCTTTGTACCTTGCTTTCCAAAACACAGTATTTGTAGGAGCTGCTGTTTGGGCAGCCACTGACTTTACAGTGCAAGTGAAACTTTGAAAGGTTCTTCCCCCTCAGTGCAGCGTTTATGGGTGGCTCATGGAGCTTATTTGCAGCCTACTGAGGTTAATCTCTCTGTTTCCAGTGCAAACAAAGACAGAGGCATGCTTGCCTAGATGGCAGCTCAGAGGAGAAGCCAACCTGGCCACTGATTCACAGGCTGTGTTCTTCCTTGGCTTTGAAAGGTTCAGGCAAAAGTTCTCTAGGCAAAAGTTAGCCCTTTGGAATACCCCATGAAAGGGTATTGGAATAATACTTGAAATGTATTTCCTTTTCTTCTTTTAAAACTATACCAGACTCTTTACAACATCTTAGAGTCTTTCCTAATTGACACTAGAACATGTTGGCTGGTATTGCTGTCAGTGCATTCTACTAGTGAGGCAAAGCTTGGATCAGCCAAAGAGTGCTTTTGTTGGCTTGGCATGGCTTAAATTAGTTTCTTGAGGGAAATCAGCTATCTTGGTAAAAGCACTTTGGTTCCTGATTCACTGCAGCTACACTACAGCTTTTTGCAGTGTAGAAATACAGTTAAAAAATCATGGCCCTAATTGACATTACCATAAATAATTTCTAGCATGGGCCTGACTCTGAGTAAATGGGGAAGTACAGCAAGAAAAGTATCTGTGTCCTATTACCAGCTACCCTAAGCCAAATCTTGCCTTGAGATCTTCCCAGCCTTGCTCCTGCAGTTTCACAAAACAAACCTTGTGAGACTGGTACAATCCCCAACAGCTGGGAATACAGAGGTAACCACAGAGAGAAATGTAGGCTCTTTTTTTTCCCTCAGTGTCACAACACTTCTAATAAGGCAGTTGTGCTATGAGATGAAGGGCAAAGATTCTCTGTGCCTTGCTCCCTGTTTTTTCCCTTCCTTCTTTTCTTTCTTTCTCTTTCTCTCTTTTTTCTCTCTTCCTCTTTCTTTCTCTTTCTTTCTTTCTTTCTTTTTCTTTTTCTTTCTTTCTTTCTTTCTCTTTCTTTCTTTCTTTCTTTCTTTCTTTCTTTCTTTCTTTCTTTCTTTTTCTTTCTTTCTCTTTCTTTCTTTCTTTCTTTCTTTCTTTCTTTCTTTCTTTCTTTCTTTCTTTCTCTTTCTTCCTTTCTTCCTTTCTTCCTTTCCTTCCTTTCTTTTCTTTCTCTCTCTCCTTCTCTCTTTCTTTCTCTCTCTCTTGCTCTTTCATTCCTTTTTTTTTTTTCTTGTGCCATTCTGGAGAGCCATTGGCTGCTGCCTGAGATATCCTGAGAGATGCGGCAATTAATTTTCTTTTAATCAAGGTCGGATGAAGTAAATTGGTGCGGCTCTGCAGCCCCTCATTTTCTGTTTTTGCAGTGATGCAAAACAAATATGATCAAATTATGCTCCTTCTCACCTTATTGAATTAGGAAGCGTGACTGATCCAGGAGAGCTGAGATGTTATATACTGTACCAGTCCTCACCATCCCCCCTCCCTGACAAAGCCATCGGGAATCTTTCTGCAGGTTTTTTATTTCAAGTTCAGAGGGAAGTGTGGGAGTGGGTGTGGGTGGTGGGGAGAGAGTCCTATTTATTTTTCTTAGTCAGTGGGGTGAAGCTGTATATTTCACCTTACAGTGATGTGTGAGTAATCACAATAAGCAGGTCCATCTGGGTTCAGGAATAAAATCTGACAAGAGAACAAGGATGCTGAAAGCAGGCCTGCAAGGAGAAGGGCCAACAGTGGGTCTTCCATGCATGTCGGCTTGCTGTGAGCATAGGTGTGTGACTCGTGGGCTTTCAGGCACTGACTGGCAGTGGAGGGTCACAGGGGCCTCTTTCCAGCTCTGCCACTCACTTCTTCTGCCGCCTTGGGCACACCAACCTTCTCCCTCTGTGCCCCAACTACCCAGCCTGTGCAATATGGGGAATGAAGTTTGCCCTGAGATTCTCAAATGAAAAGCATTGCAATGAGGGCTAAGCATTGTTTCCACTTTGTCAGCTCTGAAGGACTATTTGGTGTTAATTCATTGCAGCATGCCAGAGCAGAGAGAACTAAAAAGAGATCCATGCTCACACACAGAGCTGTCTCGTGGACATTTTACTTCTACTTAGGTTGTCCATATAATCTAAAATGAATGTTATTCTGAATGACAGCATCCGTTTGCTCTTTGTATATGCAGAAACATTACAATACCACTAGGGACATCCAAATTGCACAATATATATAGTCCTGTAACCTCGGCTGGGAGATCTCAGCATCCAGCAGGCTCAGGCTGCTGTGCTGCTCTTTATTTCAGAGGGTCTCTGTGTGGGGAAGGGCGGCAGGAGTAAGGCTGCTATGGTCAAAACTTGTAATACCCTTGAGAGAACAAAATGTGAAGATGCAGCAGGAAAAATGCATAATGCATGGCCTAATGTGCATGCTCTTCTCTGAAAGAAACTCAAGGTGTTTGTGAGCTTGACCTAAAGGGATTCGTTCCAGTGTGATCATCACAGACATGGGCAGAGCAATCTCCTAGGAGGGAGGGAAGTATGTAGTCCATCCTCTACCCTAAGGCAAAATCAAGTGATGATTGAAATATCAACTTTCCTTGAACATGTTAAAGGATCTGCCCCAAGAAAGGATGTGTCAGCAGCAGGAATTTGGAGTGAGATCCTACTGCACTGTGAACTAGTACTCTGCACACAGCATGGTGATCTCTGCACAGCCATTCTTAGTTGGTTAGATGATTTCACGGAACCCTCTTTTCTTCAGAGTTTACAGTTTTATTAAAAACAGAGTACCCAGAAGACGTGGTGGTTGAGATTCAGAAAAAAAGCAGAGCAAACTGAGAAAAGCAGTCAATCCTAACTCTCACTGCAATGCAACAGATACAATTTCTATTTTGGTGAAAATAAAATGACACTTGGGACTTCTGCTACTCAGTGCTCATCCAAGCAATACATCTTTGTGACCTTCATAATATGTTGAAATGTTGCTCTGGAAGTGATTTGTGGAGAGTGGGGAAAAGCATTCCTTCCTGTGTCACCAGAGCCAGTACCTACCCTGGGTCAGGCCTGCAGAGCAGTTTCAGCTGAACATCCATTTCCACAACTGGGAAATGTGGCAGACCTGAGCACTGCACAGGTTGGCAAAGGTGTAGGCACCTAGAGAGAACATTTGGCAGTATGTAAAATACTATGCTGGACATGCTGTGTGGTAACAACAAATAGAGGTTATCTAACTTTGTCTTTGGGGGTTTTTTTCCCCTTTTTCCCTTTTTTTTTTTTTCTTTTTTTTTTCCTTTTTTTTTTTTTTAGAGAGAGAGAGAATTGAGAGAGAATGTACTGAGACTGTAGGTTTTAATTTATAGACTTCAGGGGACCTGTTTCACCCTGACCCTTTTCCCCATCAGGTTACTGTTATTCAGATTAAACTGCTTATTCTCTTGATCAGAGCATGAAACCAATCCCAGACCAGGTTGATAAAAAGGAAGTTTATATAATCTTGGTCTATTCATTAGATTTTCTATTTAAGTACAAACCAACATGCTTTTTGTCCATCTGAAATGTTTTATACTGCTGCCCATCAGTGTTGAACCTTAAATAGACTGGCAATATTGGTGTGTGATCCCATGAAGGATTGTTTCCCTGCCCCAGATATAGACAACTTCACATGCTGAGGTATTTGTTGCATTGGGTGAGAGCAGATCTGGGAAGAAGAGTACCATGAAGGTTTTCTTACTTATGGGAGAATTGTTCAATCTCACCTCCTTTATAGGAAGAAAGGTAAATAGAAAAGATAGGAAACAAGAATTCCTACAGTAAACCCCTGCCCACCCCCCCCCCAGAAAGTCCTCATCCTAACAGGCCTAAAGAGAGGGCAAAGATACAAATGAGAAAGAAAAAAAGACACAAACATAATACTAGGGAATATTTTCCACAGTCTTCATTTTTAACCACCTCCCTCTTCTTGTTCATTAATCCTGCAGTCCTTTCCTTTCTTGGAGACACTTTTCTGAGGTGTATGGCTCCTGACTGCAGTCAGTGTTAATTGAAACTCTTCCCAGCAGAAGGAGGGGAAATCTCGAAGCTCCCTTTCGTCTCTCTAAAAATGCTGTTCCTTCAAAGGGCATGGGTACAAAAGGGCTTTTGAAGCAACTTTGTGTACCAAATTACAGACTAGAGTAGGACCCTGGCTGTAATTAATGACAATGCTGAGGGAAGGAGATATTTCTTGTTATATGGTGCAAGTTTAGGTTACATCCAGCAGGATATAAACAGAAACAAGCACAGTGCTAGTAGAGACTGGAGGAGCTCATTGAGGGATTGGACAGGCTATGTGCCTGACGACTGAGAATATCTCCTTTATGTCTTTTCTACATGTATCACTTCGCAATATCAGTTGCTAACATCCATCACTAGCCCAGATACCCACTGACCTACTGATTTAAGCCACTGTAATTTCTTTCTGCAATGTTCAGTGTAGCTCTCTACTCCTGTTACCTCCATATCCTCTTTCGTAGCCCTGAATCATTTTCTCTCACACACATTTTCCCCCTGTCCCCTCATTTTTTCATCTCATCCGTGTCACAGATAGATCCAATTATTTCGGGGGGCAGCAAGAAAACACAACCCATAGTGCATGAACCCACCAGCTCAGCAGATTTTACTTGGTACTGCTTTGGCATCCAGTCCTACCCATATTTCTGTGAATCACTGTGCCATTCGTGATCAGAGCTCCAAATGAAACTCACCAGGAATTTTTATTACTCAAGAACAGTAAAGTAATAGTCTGAACTACGAATCACTGGAGCTGGCGGGATGGGGCTCCCAGGGGAGTGCTGGACAGTGTTAATTGTCCTTTTTTTTCCCACTTTCCCTGACAGCAGGAAAGGAACCACAACTTACTTACAGCTCTCCCATCCTATATTTTCTTTCAAGAACTCAGATCCTGTAATTTCTATTTCCTGTGAAAAGCATTCTTAAGTTTTGTAATAATGCTGTCGTTGTGACTGAAAATAGATGCTGAAATGCTTATGGAGAGTCTGAGTGATAAAAATCATTAATAACATCTTCCACTTACATTAGATCTCAGAACTTTGTGTGAAGCAGGTCAGGATCATTATTTTGATTTCAAAATGGTTATTATTTTCACAGAGGCAGGAAGAGGTGGGATGTTGTGCCTAGGGCCAGTGTCAAGCATAGAGCCTGGGTTTCTAGAGTTAATTTTTTGGGTTGGGGACCTTTTGCAGAAGCTTTTTGGGGGCTAATTAAAAAATATGGCAAAAGGTACTCCCAACCCTCCTAGACCCAGATTCCACCAGGAGTTTGAGGCTGGCATAGCAGAGGGTGCCAGTGAAGGCTGGGTACAAGGAACAGAGAAATGATGGTTCAGGCAAGCACTGGTGCAGCTGCCACCAGGAGCTTTGGTTGTGTTGAAAGCTTATAGCTGCAGAGGCTCAGCCTCTTCCAGGTGAAAACACAGTAAGGAGGAATGTGATGCCAGGAAAAAAAGATCTGCTCTGTGCCAGCTGTAAGTCTTGGTGAAGAGCACAGCTCACCTCATCTCTGCTACAGTCTGAGCAGCAGCTCACAGATGGAGCTCTGCCACTCTGCAGGGAGAGGGCAAAATAGCTGTCCATAGGAAAGATTCCCCAGTAGAAAACCAGAGACTTAATGAAATGTCTCCTTGAGGCAGCATTTCTAGCGAATGCCAGAGCTTAATTTGACCCACCTTTTTTTTGTTCCCATCATTTATGTGAGTGGGATAGGTAGGGAGAGGAGAGGAGAGGAGAGGAGAGGAGAGGAGAGGAGAGGAGAGGAGAGGAGAGGGAACTGGGAAGGACCAAGTTTCCCCTCCACAATTTTAGCAGTGAGATTCCAGCTTGGTTTGGTGGTGTTGGCAAGGGAACCTCCATCTGGTTGAGTACTGTGTCAGGAGCTACGTTCAGGAGGAAGGCGGCGGTGTTGAGAGTTGAGACGGGATGTTCTTGGAGACTTCTGAGGAAGAAGCACAAAAAAGGTGCTCCTTTTTGGATGACTTTCATCATAGTAGAGGGCTTCCCACTGTTCTCACAGCCTTCTGGGTGGCAAGTTCCACAACCAGCATTTCTGGGTTAGGAAAGGGAGCGAGTGGTCTGATGTTGCTGTTGTGCTGTTAAGTCCAGCTTCCGCTCCCCAAGAGGAATGCCCTTCACTCTGCACGCAGGATTTTCTCTCGTCCCGTTGAGAGTGGGCTCTGTGCCACTTTATACTTTGGAGGATCATTAGCAGAAATCATTAGCTCTAATACAACCTCCTCCATAAATCTCCCCTGCACCTGGATCATTTGTCCATGCCTAATTTCCATTTCCCTAATTTTATGATTTGTCCCTCATTTGATGAGGGTTCCTTCCATTAATTGTGTAGTAAGTGCTTCCAGATAAAGGGCTGAGGAGTTGACCCCATCTTGGAAAGACATGGTTTGGGCTTTTCTCCTGAAGGATAGAGTCCCTCTGAAATATTCTTGCTCCCCTTTCAGAGGGCATCACTCCAAATCTTAAAGGCACCACAGCAGCTTCCCATAGGGAAAATGCTTCATTCAGATAAATCCTATTCATTGGAGGCACTGCAAGGCAGATGAAAGCAGCAAAGCTCAAGTCCAAGGTGTCCTCTGCCAGAGTAAGAAAAGTCTTGTAGGCATTATCTCTGCAATTCAATTCAGACCAAGGAATAAACCTCTGCTTTTTCCCACTGGGCCTCTCCTAATTATCATACTTTGAGTATGCTTTAAGTATTGCTTTCTCCAACGCAATTCTGTATCCTCCCACAAAAATCTCCTCTGCTGAACCTCTTCATGCTGTGTTAGGCTGCACCAAAGATGCTAAGCCTGTGTGATAACGGGCAGGGAGGGAATTGGTCGAGTGACTTGGAGAAGGGACTTTGCATCAGGCCCACAGAGCTCTTTCTCCAGCTTTTCTGAAGACATTCTGGGTGGTCCAGAATAAAGAAGCTCTTTCTCCATGCCTCTGTTGCCATCTAAATAAGATGGTGATACTAGCAGTAGGGTGCCATGAGAGTTTAATTAATTAATTTGCAAATGCTGTGAGATCTTCTGATGAAATTCACTGCATCAGCACAAAGTCATTTAATCTGTATTACATACTGAGATCGCAGTAGCAGGAGCATCCCAAATGCATGGGAAAACTAAATGAAGAAGAGGAGCAGCCAAACTTTCTGAGCTCTTTGACAAATAGTTTATGCCCCTGGAAAACAGGAACATTTTGAATCTTTTGTCCTTGAACTTCTGACTATGCAAGAGTGTGAGGCAGTTGAAATGGCTCACACTGGGACAGACACAACCCACTGGAGTGCTCTCAGAGCTGAGTTTGATACACCGGTTCTGTTCTGCAGTGTTGACTGTGTTTCTCCCAGCCTCACCTCCCCCAACCTTTCCTCATACCTGTCCCATAATTGACGTGGATGTTAGAATATTCACTGAGATATTCACAGCTTGATCCAAAATTCAATCAGAGAGTACCAAAGCTTCCCTGGAAAAAACACGGCTGTAAATGGCACAGGCAGCAGAGCTGTCAGACTCTCATCACCTCTCTTGATTTTTCCTTTAACTGTTGATTTAGTTGTGAGGGTCCATCTGTGACATTCTGGCTCTTTTTTCCTGAGTCTCTGTCCACTGCAGGGGTAGTACAAATTCAGAAGAAGGGCGTAGGAGAGGAGGGAAGTGCAGCGCTAGAAGCAGCTTGCACATTTTACAGGTAACATTATCTTTTATTGGCATCCTAAAAAGAATGTCAGGCACTAGAGTGGAGGAATTTTTTTTTTTTTTTAATTTCTGCTTCACTGACATTCCGTTGCAAGATTTTTATCACATCCGTGATGCCAGGAGAGGCAGGCAGTGCTCAATGACACAACTGGCCATTCACAAGATTTCTGGAGACGTTTTGTCACATCCTCTGGAGCAAATTGTGAAGATCTCAACATAATTTCTGTTTTAAAACTGGCAATACTCTGAGACTGAACAAGGCACAGGCCTTTCCAGCTGACTCTGTAGCCAAAAGGTGCTCTCTGCTAGTCAGCCAGACCTACCAAGAGAGATCTTCTCATTGCTTTACAAGCTGAAGCAACTTTTGCAGTAGTTTACCAAAACCGGTATTTTTAGGAGTCCTCCAGGCTATGGAGTGTAACTGCTCTCTCTAAAAGCCAGTAAAGACATTTCTGTTGATGTTTGGGTCAGCAGGAACATTTTCAGTGGCCAGACATTGCTGTCGGACCCAAATTATTTCTCAGAGTCCAGGCAACTCTTCTCACTGACACATTTCATGTGAGAGCTGACATTGCTTCTCATTTTCACAGCAGCTCAGTTCTCTGTGGTCAAAGTATGGTAAGATAAGACCATTTAGACCAGCAGCATAAACTCTCGTACCCATACACTGGCCTTGCAGTGTGTCTTCTCTTTCCTTCCAACTACCTGATTTTCCTTATGCCTCCCTTACAGCGGGGAATAAAAATACAGAAACACAATCACTGCCTTTGCCAAACCCACTGAAGAGTAGGTAAGTCTGTTCTCTAAAGGACAATTGTACCGTTGCCACAGAAAGCAAGGATGAGAAAGTCTACCAGGTTTTGGATGGCTTGGCTGGTTTCAGTTGTGAAAAACAGTGGAAAAAACACTGCATTGTGACTTCCAGAAAAAACACTGATGGTGGATACCATTGTCTCAGCTCTTCAGGACACCAAGGGCAGGTTAAAATCTGGGCCTTAGAGCCCCTGTGGCTTTGGAGAGCTGTGTGTGCCAGAGCAGGGCCACGTGAGTGGCTGTCACTCCAGTGACTACCACCCAGCCCCAAGCCAACCTGTGCTCTGAGCACTCCAGAAGTAGATTTTTGCTCTGTGATTCCTCCGCAGCAGCTGCAGGGAACCAGCAGCTGAGGTTTCTGCGTGTGTATGAAGGTGACTGGAACTGGGCTGTGGGTTTCCATCCTGAGTTTTGCAGTTGCTGTCTAACCCTGCAAAGGCCTTTCCTCTCTCTCTGCAGAATGCAGCAGAAACAAGCAGTTGAGCACCTGATCTCTCTGCCTTCAACTCTTCCCTTTCACATGGAGCCATGCAATAAGTGCTCACGTGTCTTTGAGGAAGCAGCTTTGCAGTGGCACCTCACACCTTTCAAATTCCAGTCTGGTCTTTCCCAGACAACAGCGACTGCAGGTAGAGAGGCAGCCAGGGAACTCTCACGGTCACCTTTTACTTTTGCGACTCTGCAGACAAACCTTGAGCAGACACATGAGTTGTGGTAAGCCAGCACTGTACTGCCCAAACTTACTCCCACCTCAGAGAAGATCCTAGCAGTACATCAACCCCAATGCTTCTCCTCCTTGTTGCAATTTGAGAACTGTGGACATACACTAAATTTCTTTCACAGATTTATTTTGCCCAAATGAGGCTGTTTTTACTAGCTGTATTTTTTACTAAATTTTTACTAAATGCCACCAAAAATTCACAAAGTACTGAATTTTGGGCCTTGTGGCAATAGGTGAAATATAGAGTAAATGTATTGATTTCATTGCATTTTCCCAGAGGATGCAAATCAGAATTAAACCACAGAAATCAAGAGTTCAGCATGGGTGTTATCCAGTTTTTTGGAATTAAGCTGAGCAAGTTCCAGATCAGATACACAGTGGCATACCTGCTTCTGCACTACGAGCAAATGCAAAGCCAGCTATAACCCTACCTTCCACCAAACTCCCCATCTATGAGAAGATGTTTTCCCTAGCAAGGAGGGACATTGTACATAATCTAATGATTATGTAGGATCTAGGAAACAGGATTTCTGATTTCCTCATCCCGCTGTGCCACTGATTTACTGCATGGTCCAAAGGAAAACATTTTTGCATTCTTTTTCTCTGTTAATATACATGTGAAATAATACTGTGCTTCATGTAAGATTTTGTTTTCAAAACATAATGTGCCTCAGTACAGTGACTTTGTCTGAGATAAGAGGCCGTGATAGGAAGTTACCACTGCCTATCTCTGTGTGAGGTGAGCTGGTGGAATCTGGGTGTCTGAGCTGCTGAACACCTGTACCTCAAGCTGAAATCACTGTATAAGTCATGGTGCCAAATATACCAGGAAATAAGGTCACTGATTTTGTGTGCTGAACTTTGAGGTACATGCACAGAAGGAAGTAGAAGAGCAGACAGCATCATTGTCAACCTTCCCAGGGACATAAGCAGGTTCCACCTCAGCAAAATGTTCAGCTGATGATGAAAGCTGTAGGAAAGAATGTTTGTTTCAGTTGGTTCTGGCAAAAAAAGGACACGGTGGGTAGCCGTATCCCAGCTTTGAGAATTTAAGTGAGTTGTTCTGCATCTCCTCCTTGGCTTGGGGACTTTGCATGGTCACAAGCTGGATGTGTGGTGTAGCTGATGGAGGATTGTACCCGCAGTGCATGCAAAGTGCATAAATGTGGCTGATCACAAAACCAGGAGTACCTGAAAGAACAGCCACGCAACGGGCCCCAGTCTCAGATAATGGGCTTGACAGCGGTACCAACACCCTGCAAAGTCCTGCTCTGGGTGGGAATCTGTGCACAGCTAGTGAATCTCCTCGGACAGGCATGCACCTCGTTCTGGAAGGATTGTTAGGATCTCTGCTGATCCAGACTGCCTAGAAAGCTGGATTTGAAGGGATGGGAAACTGCAAAAGTCAGGGCTTTTTGGCTTTTTTTTTTTTTTTTTAGGTAGTCTGATTTGTAACTATGTAAATTCATATGATTATATTCTAATGATCTAAACACTGTGGGTCTGGAACAAATACTGGAATTCCTTTCCAAAATAAATCCCAACACTGACAGCATTGAGAGGTCTGATCCTTCTTCTGCAGTTGTACTGTGTTTGCATTTTATGCTTCGTGTGTGTGTGCACAAATGAGAGTGCCATTGCAGTGCAGAAAAATGTGTAAAAACGTGAATGGGTGCAAGTGCCTGTACATAAGAACCTGTACAGAAGGTTTTGTGTGTGTGTGTGTGTGTATGTTTGTAAGAGAGGACATATGCATGTCTATAACCTTCTGTTTATGTGGGAGTATATATGTGTGAGAATGTATACATGTATGTAATTTTGTGCTTCTGTGGGGAGAGAGGAAGGGAAAGCATGGCAAAGTCATTTGAACCTGTTTGAAGGTCAGGTCTCCCCAAGGTTATCTGCTTTTTTTCCCTTGAATCTGTAAAGTAATGGTATTCACACTCACTACTTGAGAAGTGTTTCTTTTTATAGCTCTTCCAGATGACAAATAATGCCTGTTTTTGAAGTCCTTTTTAAGTCATTGTTCCCTGGATGCAGATACCATGTTTGGGTGCAGGAGGGGAACAGAGCACAGAGCTATTTCCCCCTTCTGTCTGCAGGGAGCTTTACTGGGACTAGTGAAATTCCAGTCAGGATCATCCAAGGGGCTGCAAACTCACAGCATATGAGCTAATAGGACACCCTCTCCTTCAGGCTCATGGCACAGTGAGAGACAAGCACCACAGTCCACTGCAAGCTGTGAAGGTCTGGGCTATGGAAGCTGGGAAATCCAGCTGAAGTCAGTGGTAGATTTCCTGAAGGAAGCCTCCCCAAGTTGGCCCACTGACAACCAACCGAACTCAGACTTGGTGAGTGGACAGGTGTCTGGATCAGAGCCAGCCTTTGTTGGGGGCTAGGGTTGATTAAATTTTGCCCATCTTGAAATATTTTGGGCACTGTTGCCTTCTGTGGGCAGTGTGGATGTGTGGGCAGCACAGACAGCTTTCTCTGCTTCCCAGGGAGGCGCAAGTAGCCTGATTCCCACCAGGCTTCCCAGCAGATCGGTACATGCTGCAGGCACTTGATGATACTGTTCTCTCACCACAGAGACAACCTGTGCTCTTTTAAAACTAGCATCCTTTTCCTTGCCTTTCCTCAGTGTTTTGGTTATTGTCTCTCTGGTAGCAGCAACAGCCATCCTGTGCCCAGAAGTTGTTCAGTGCTGTATGAGCACAGGAGTATAGAAGGAAATAGTATTTAGTGCTGCTTCGCCCAGGGATGGACAATTTGTGCATTCCACGGAGCACTCCCACTCCTCACTGGTTGTGGTGGAGGTTCTGTGTGCTCCTCACCAATGGACAGTGAGCTTACCCCTATTCTGGAATCTGGCCACTGATTTCCTCTCCTCCCTGCACATGGGATAGCTGAGCTTTTTCTGCTGGTCAGATCGCAAGGTGTGCTAGAAGCTCAGTGTGCTTAGTGGCTATGACAGGAATTTTCTATAATATAAACAGAATGGGTCTCTCAGGATTTGGGCCAAAGAGAATTGCAGATACCTATGAAAGTGTTCAGCTTCATATTGGAAAAAGCTCAGGGGAAACAGTTTTTGGGAAAAACAGTGAGCACATTGGAAACACAGGGAACAGAAAGGATACAGAAAGATTCAAGAAGTAATCCAGGAGAGGACAGGGAAAAAGCTTGGTTTAATGGATAAATGGGCTGTGAGCAGGAAACGATATCTGACTTAATGTCTTAGTCAGACAGAAAAATTAGATGGTGTAAACTGATCCTTCCTGCAAGAGGTGCTGAACTTTTTTGGTGACTTTAGAAGGCCATGTTTACAGTAACTCCATCTCGTGACCATGCTATAAAGGCAGGCTCTTTAGGCAGGGAGGAAGGAGTGTTTCACGAACACACACACCTGCCTCCTTGGGCAACCTGGCCTTGTACTTACTCAGCTCTTTTTTCATTATAAGATTGTACTTTGCTTTTTAACATAGAAATATAAAATATGCATGCATGTGGCTTATCAAAGATGATAACATTCACAGGTAAGGGAACATAAGTCCACTCTATAGCAATAAATTATCGTCCCCACCCTTCTGGACTGATTAGCAGCTGTGTCTCACCGAAGCTTTCTAGAGTTTTCCTTTTTAATTTTTCACCTGAATTGTTTTCTCCATTTTAGCTACACTCATAGGGGTGTTTTTATGAAAGCGCCTACAGGGATTCCTGACTGTTGTTCCCACTGAGCCCCTGAAATTACAGAGTCAGTTTTGAGATGCTTGGCCTAAGTGTTGATTGTCGTAGAGTTTAATTTTAATAACAGAGGCAAAGTTTGCACTAGATTTCCATCCACCTACAGGAAGTAGGTTATCCCAGTTTCCTCTGGCTTGCACATTCATTGACTAAGTGTGCTTTAAGCCTTAGGGAGACTGAGGTTTAACATTTAGGGCTCTTCAACTAAAGTTAGGATATTAAAATCTGGCTGTAAGTCTGCTGGGCACAGTTTGATATGCACTATTATATAACCTGGTTTATCATATAAGCCATTGAAACCAATAAACTATTTCAGTCCACAGAAAAGCTGTGTGTCTCCAATAGCACCAAACCAGATTTATTGTTATAAGGGTATGATTCAAGTCAAACCTTAGTTTAATAGGTAACTAGTAAAGTTGCTACAGTAATTATCAGTGCAGTTCCAGAGTAAAATTTGCCTGGTTGAACCATGCTGTTATTTATGTTGGTTCAGACAAATGTATTTTACTTTGCCATTTCAACTGCTCAGGAGTATGGTCAGGTCCTGTGTCTCAGCTGGGGAGAGGGGAACGATGAGCTGTAATAATTCAGCCACTTGAGATAATCTGTACAAACCGTTAGGGTACTGCCAATCTCCAAACTTTTTCTACATATTTTCATGACATTACTATCTACTTTTTCAAGTACAATAATCAGTTGTGGACACTCAGATTACTTCATAATGGTCCCAGAGAGAAACAGTTTAATAACAGAGAATAGGTGTAATTTGCATAGTAGAAAAAAAATTCATAGTTTTCCCCTAAATACGCTGAAGGGATTATCTGGGTTTGTGAATCATGATTCAGATCTTAAGAATGTGAGATACACCCCCGAAAGCAGATGGTCCAACAGTTACTCAAAACTCTAATACCACTTGGGACCTTTCCACTACTTCTGGTTAAGCAAGTGCTTAGCTACTCCTCTACTCTGTGGCTGCCATGTGCAGTAGAGCCAAGGGACATCTAAAGACATCAGGCACACATCCCACTTTAAATACCCTGCTGACTTTGGCAATATAAATGACCCAGTCCTTGTACATCCAAAGGCTATTCCCTGATTCCTTTGGTCAAGTTTTGTATAAATTAAACTTGAGCACCTTCCCTGATACCTGAATTAGAGCAAGGACTTTGGGACTGGGCCTGGGGCCATTCCTGAGGTGTTTATAGTAATGGCTCCAGCACACAGAAGGAGCAAGACTGAGCTGGGGTTATCAAGGACCTGCTGTCACCTTCTCCCAGGACTGGGTGCATCGCATGGAGACCACATGGAAGCAGGTCCTTGGGTGTGCTGAGTATCTGCTGCTTGGAACAAGCTCTGCACTCACACACAGCAGTGCAGTGACCTTTGTATTTCCATAGGTGTCTCAGGTACAGCATGTTTGTGATGTGGGAGCAGGAAGGAGAACTACCTGGAACCAGACCAAAGCAGAGACAGGCAAAGTCTGCCCAGATATGAGTATCCTGAGAGTGCACTGAGGTGGCTGCTCTCTGCATGGCATTCCCAGGTGGAGCTAGGACATGGAGTTGGGTGGAGTTTCCTCCCAAACTCACAAAGGACCTGTAGCTCCACATACCAGCCAGCCTGGGATCCAGTACTATTCTCTCTGCTTCCTTGTTTCCTGCTGCTCTCAGATGTGTTTTTCACAAGGAAATCGAACTTTTAATGCCAATAGAGCCAGATTACACTGTTAGATCTGGGTGGCAGAAATGGGTGACAAAGTCAGAAGTCTGGATCTGGGAACTGAGAGTGGGAGCGTGGGACATGAACTTTTATGAAGGATCATTTTATGAAGGTGAGGAGGTTCTGCTGGTATTGGTAGCATACTAGAGGACAAATGTTCCTTCCCTTTGATCTGCAGCCTGCTTCACCCTGTAGGATTTTCACAAGAGGATTTATCAGCCTGTACGTTTGTTAAGTTGAAGCCAGAAAGGGAAAATAGTCCCTTCAGTCTTTGCTAGTGGAAATTGCTCCATGTGGAAACCCAGAGCACAATGAGAAACAAATAAATTGAAACCCAGAGCAGAGAAATAAACAATCCCAGTGGGAATAGTGTGATCACAGGAAAATAAGAACAATAAATTGCCCTTCTCTGAGGTTTCAGGGCTCTTAAAAAACATCAAATAGGTCTCATAGCTCCTTCCGAATATAGCAGCAGTGATCTTCTCCACCCTGCTCCCCCCCCCCCCTCCAGTTTTACAGATTGGGATGTTGAGGTACAGTGACAAAGTAGTCGAAGTGGCAGATGCAGTGTTTAGTACATATGTACACCTCACAGCTTTAGAGATACCTGAGTAGCCTGATATCAGAAGAGTACGGCTCTATTAGTACAGTGATCTGTCTGGTATAATTTTCCACTGCTTGCTGTACTTATTCAGCAGTAGCTTGGATATCTTTAACCAGCATTGTACTGCGCAGTGTCATCATACTTTGTAATCCAATTCATTTATTCCTAGGACCAGTGTGATTTTCTCTCTGACCTCTTTAATATCATGGACTGAAGAATTGCCCCAGCCTCTGTTCTAGTCTGAGCAAATTAATCCAGATGGGACCTGGCCATAGGTTCATCTCTTCACTTTCAAGTTCTAGATTCATTTTTCTAGAGAATATGTTCCAGGATCATTCTCTAATCCTGCTTTTTGGCTTTGCTATGCTACGTAACCCCAAGCATGGCCTGTTTCTCGAAAGAGTTAAGAATATGAGAAAAATCTTCTGAAGAACAGTGAGAAGAGAGGCCATCAGCTAAAGGGAGGGGGAAGGCAGGTCCTCCTGTCCTTGGGGCCTCTGGGGGTTCACTGTGACTAGAGAGAAATGGGCTGGGAGGTGCATGAACCAGGCAGCAAGGAGAGCATTACCAAAAAGCATGACTGGTCTGGGCTTCACATGTGCATAAAGGGCACTGGCCTTAATCAGGTTCTAAACAGAGTCTTTGTCTTTCTGAAGTGCAGGTTTTGCTGTTGAGACAAGCGTGTGCCATAGCTGCAGGAGGTGGCTGCGAGCTCTTCAGAGGGCAGTGGTTTATAAGCAAACTAGCCATAAATACATCAGCCAATGGATTAGTAAGTGGTATGGGTGGGTGTAGGACATGTGCATACATATACATACAGACATGCATACACATGCATTTCTGTCTCTGCCAAGCTTATGCTAAGTGGTATCATTGAAACAAACTGCCAGATGAGTTAGGATCTTTGGGTGAAAGTGTGTATGTTTGAAAATATGCCAGTAACAACATTTCCTTTGAACAGACCACGATGTAAAAATACCATTGCATTGCAGAAGCTCACCAAAGAGCAGCTTCGATCAATCTGTGTGCTGAATCTGGTGAAACAAGTCTGCAAACGGAATTTGTTGGTGAACTGATGGTAATTACGTTGCAACTAAAGGCGGCTTGCAGACTCAAGGCTAAACTCAAAAGTCTGAAGCAGATTTACTTATCATTACTGATGCAAAGCCCCCTTCACTTTGAGTTGGTTTCACACTGCTCTGGGAAGAGGGGAAGAGGTAAATTTGGAAACAGAGGGATAAAGTGTACTGGCTAAAAATCAGCATTTTAGGCTACCTCATTACTTGTGAGCAGTGCCTTTCATTTTTGAACACAGATTATAGAGAAGTGCTGTTCTCATAGAAAAAAAAAATCACAGATTTCAAAGGGAGAGGAAGACTCTGTGTGTACTACAGAAGAGTAGCATGCAAAGATGTGATGAAGAGATACAATACTTAAAGAGAAAAGTAGTGAGCGTCTATGGGCTTGATCCAAATGCCTACTCAAACTGATTAGAGTCCTTCCCCAGACTTCAGTGGGATCAGGCCCTTGATATTTCATAAACACAGATATATATTTAAAATTATTGAAGAAAGTTAAGATGATGGAGAGATTGTCAACTTCCAGCAGTGGTGGTTAGATAGTGTAACACCCTCCTCCTAAGAGATGCTACATCAAGATGATCAGGCAATTATGTGCATAAAATAAATCCTCAGGCTTCAAGATAAGAATACACTGCAGTTTCTTGCCATATGGTTCAGACTAAAATTTCTTGCTAGCCCAGCTCAGATTCTCTTCCTTCTCCTTCCTGATATGTTCCAGCTGAGCTCAGCTATTCCTGGGCTGGTTCTAAGCCTATTAAGAAAAATGTATGTCAGTGCCCACTGTAGTTTATTTTCTGTAATCTGAGCTATGCAGGCAACCAAACCCTCGTGCTGCTTGCTGTTACACTCTGCTGGTGTCCCAGTGTCCCCATCAGCACCTCGGTCTGCCTATGTGCAGTCATGAGCAGAAGAGGGATCTCACTCTGCTCTCCGGGGGGACTTCAGCAAAAGCTGAGCCTCAACATAACTCTGCTCACGCTGGAGCCAGTCAGAGCTTTGTTGTATGGGAGATTTAATATTGACTTCAGCAGAACACTGGAAAAATCTCACAGGAAATAGCTGATTAGAGAAAAGCAGTAGTTTAGGCCAAAGTGAAGAGAAATCTTCTCATTCCATTGGGATAGAAGATTTTGATCAATTTTTTGCAGAGGCCAGTGTGGCACGTCGCTATTTTACATGAATGAGGGAGAATGAGGTGAGGGCAGGGGTGTGGGAAGGGAAAGAGAAAGCAGTTAATTTGACTGAATAAAGATAAAAGAATGCAAGCGCCACTGAGTTTGCTGTTTATCTGGACATTGTGTTATGTTGTAGAATCAGATATGGCACTCTGGCTTTTGCACAGAAATGCCCAGGGAGAAATCCAGCCTCACTGCTGTGAATAATTAGAGTTTTTTAGAGGGGACTTCCTGATCTCTTCTCCTCCTCACAAGGTATCCACTTTGCAAGCAAATTTGTGGCACTCTGGGCTTCCTAAATAAGAGAAAGTCTCCTTTGGCCTGAGGAATTAATTTCTGTTTCCACCCCACTGCAGGGCAAAAAAAGGGCAGGGAAATGCCAGGGTGCTTTAGCATAGAGACTCTTCTTTCAGGGGAGAGTATGGCTATTTGGCGCTGGCGAGAGCCCAGACAGTCCAAATTCATCCAAAGTTAACTTATTCCTTCTTGGTTGGGGTGGAGGTCTTTAATTTAGAAACAAAGGGGAGAAGAGGCTGCTGCAGAGGTTATAAGGAAGAGCAAAGCCCTGGGATTGTAGAAGGTTTGTGAGGTCCCGCCAGGTCTGGATTGATTAGTATTCAGTATTTATAATATCTCCATAATGGTAAAACAAAAGAAAACAAGCCCAGAGAATGCATTTTTAATCATCAATCACTGCTCTTTGTTTGTCATGAATGAGCAGCGAGGGGAAATAGTCTCCCATAATCACCTCCCTTCACATCTCCTGACACACAGGCCTCACTGGGTGTGCTAAAAGGGAAATAAATAAACAAGCAGCAGATCTCAAAATAAATCCCAGAGACATGGGTGCTACGTGGGTTATCAGACCCACACACAGGGGTCTTGTTGGAGATACAAAGTGAGGGAAGGACATTTACAAAGCACAAAAACAAAGACAAAGCATGCTATGGCATTAAATGCAAGAAAAAAAAGGAGGATTGGAGTTACAGAGGGGCAGCAGGTAAAGGAGGAAACTTTTCAGAGAATGATCAGTGGTGGAATAGTGAGCAAAAGCATGTCAGAATAGGGACTTCTCATGGGAAACATGACATTGGGATGGAAAGCTTGAAAAGCCATCAAATCTAAAAGAATTTCAGCCTTTTCAGTTTCTGAGGATCATATAATTTTAGGATTTCCACATGAAAAAATTATTTTTCTCAAGGATAACATTCGTGCTACAAAAAAAATACATTGAAAAGCCCATTGTTTCTATTAGGAGCCCCCAAAACCATGTCTTATCAGGTGCAGCACTATGCTGAACTTCTCCAATGGGATCCCTGCTTTGATCTTGCAGCAGTTCTCACAAGGCCTTTATTGTAGTCCCAAACGCCTCTCGGGAGGAAGGGAAACATTATAATTCTCCCTTAATAAGTGAGATAACAGGCTTCTGGGAGGGTAAGGCCCAAATTTTCTAAAGCATGGCTGGTGACTCCACACCCGCTTGGTGTATTTAGATGAGTGTTCCCAGCATGACAGGAGAGCGGAGCCATCAGGACAGCCTGTAAGGAATAGACACGCTACATCTGAATCCTATTGAAAAATAATAAAAAGGTAATGACTTTGTCATTACTGGACACGGGTTTGTCTGTTGGAGAGGGGGGAGGAAGGGGAGGTTTTCTGCATTCAGGCTATAAATAATGTTTCCCATTATCCTGTGCAGTTCTCCTGCATTCCTTACACAGCCCTTGGTTTGCCTCCATCTCACTGGGCCAGTGTGAAACTCCCACGCCATCCTGCCAGGCTGGCACACACTGCTGGAAAAGGGAGAGGGCCGAGGAGTCCCTGTGTCTGTGTCCCAGTGCCAGTGTGACCGGCGGAGACACTGAGCAAGGCAGAGATAATCAAGTCACCTTCTCTTGCCCAGGACGTAGGTGTGGCTGACCAAATGGAAGGGGCTCAGTTTCAGAAAAATCCATCAATAAATATTCCCTGATGGAAGTGTTCCGTGATACCCAGGAGAGGGAGTGTGGAAGGGTCATTGTCTTGTAGTTAACTCAGCTCCGCACACTTACAGTATCTCCTTAAGCAATTGAGACTTGGTTGCAATCCCTGACTTTGAAGAATTTTAAACCATTTATTAAAAGGCCAAACTAAATTGCACTAGCTCTGTCTTTAACCAAATTCAGGGCAAATATTTGCACTGTTTAGTTGGAGACACTCAAAATTGCGTACCTCAGTTCAGCAGGTGAGGTGTGCTAGTGAAATGGTGAAGGGAGGGACCTCAAGAACTGCTGTGACTTGGGACCTATCAGGAAAATTGCAGCATTTAAACTAAAGGTGTGTTTTTAAGTCAATAGCCCAAAATGTAGATGCTTACAAGGCTATTTTTAAAACTGCCTTTATATAACTAGCTTGATATAATTAAGAACTGATTTAAGCTCAAACAAAATAACTCAATCTTGCACCCAAATTGAAGTCCCCACACTGAGAATTGCATCTGCTGAACTAAATCAGTCAGAAAATCAGGGCAACTTTATGCTGTAAACAGAGCTGTGGAGGATATTCCAGTTCTGTGTCCAGCTCTGCCACTGATTCACTGTGTCCCTAGGCAAGACTCTTAAGTTTTCCATCCATAAAGTGTAATAAAAGCTATGTAGGTGCCAGGTGATGTAGTGCTTAATTAATTAGTAAATTAATGTAATGAACTCTAACTTGAAGGTCTGTATCAGCACAAATGAATTGTTAATATAAATTTTTATTATTTATTGCTATTTAGTTGATTATTTTCTAACACAGACAATTACAAACATACTTCACACTTGGATTCCAGTTTTATTATTGTTGTTGATTATTTATTATTGTTTCCTCCTGTATTTATTTGTTACCTTTAGTAGTCTCCTTTAAGACTAAGCCCCAAACCAGTGGATGTTACCCAGACACATGGAATAGTGAAGTGACGGGGAAATTTTGGGGCAGAACTGGGGTTAAATGCAAGATGTTTCTTGTTAGGTGTCAAGTCTTTTGCTTGAACTTTTGTATAGATTTGAGGTAAATAAAACATGTAAGGACAGATTCTGAGCAGGGTAAATTCTTGTACACACTCACTTATACCAACCAAAAGTCAGTATCAGTCTGTAGGCCTTTAATTAGGTTCACAAGGTTTCAATATTTATATTACATACTTGCATACTGATATTAATCATATGTATTTCTAAGCAAAAGTGTGACATTTCAAAATGCAGGGCTTGATCCTCTTCAATATAAATAATTCTTGCCCCACTGCTGTCAGTGTGAAGCAATGGCTCCTCTGCGCAGAGGATTTGGAGCAGGGTATGATGGGGATCCAGCCGATTTCTTCTTCTGAAATGGGCACATGCAAAGAAATAGTTGCCTGTGACAAAAAGGCACTTGACAAACAATGACCACATGATACTCCTTGATTACTTGTGCCACTCCAACGATAAAATATGGACATGGATAATATTGCACTTGCAACTGAAAAAATGCCTCCTCCTCCTCTGCAATTACTTTAATTTTCCATTATGAAACTAAGTAAATACAAGGGCTTTTTTAGTGCACGTCTGAGTGATTTCTTCATTCTTCCAGGGAGTTGTGAAGCAGGATCAGAGGTCCTGGACAGCACTCTGGTCTGCACTGGGTTTGGAAAATGTCACTCCTGACGCCTGATGGCTCTTGAGTAGTCCACATGGGATAGGTGACTGGTTCAGCCCAGTTTGGTAGTTTGGCCAGCCTAGACCTCAGCCAGCTCCTCACTTACTAGAGATTGAGGGCTTCTTTGATGAATTAATGTGGCATGTAGGCCTATGGAAAGCATGTCACCTGCTCCGAGCGGGCGGGAACAAGGCATCTCAGCCTGAGTATTGCCATGAGCCTCAGAGCTACAGGAACTACCTTTGCAGTCCTTCCTCTTGACTTCTGCTGAAAGCAGGGTGACCTGAGGACAAAGTTAGAACCCTCAGTATGTATTTCTCTGCTTATGGAATTTTAATCCATGCCCTTCTCATGTTGTTTTAGCATCATTTTTCTTGTGTGAGTAATTTTTAAGGGTATGTAGTTTTCTCGGGCTGCACTTGCACAGCATAGCCAGATGGAGTGTTTGGGGGTGTGTGCTGGGTGGGAATAAAATACATTAACCTCTACTCTGCATAAAAACACAGCCTGTATGCTTTACCCACAGCTGTCCTGTCATCAGTCTAAATATTGTGTTCACTTCTGTGCTGTATGGTTTGCATTACCTCCTCGTGCTCACATCTCACTGCTGCCCAGCAGCTCACAAGGGGATGTGACAGACACTCACCATGTCCTGCATGTCTACACAGCTGCACCCACCCCACTCCAGGGTGGAAATGAGAGCTCTGAGGGCTCTGAGCAAAATCAAAGCAACTTCTATGAAGTTAGGCTTAAGAGACAAATTTCTGGATTTAACCAAGAGTTGTGGACAGCAGACAACCTAATAATGAGTTTGGATGCTATTATTGCTAATTGCTGAATGATAAATAGCATAAAATGTGTCCTGCAACTTCAGTCCATGTAAATTCATTTGAAATATGTAGCTCAATAGAACCAATGTCTTATGGGCACTAAGCTTGCAGTGTGCAGGATGTCGTCTCCCCAAGGGCAGCAACTAATGGCATCACTGTATGCTATGGTAGCTAAAGAAAGGCTGGGAATAGATGAAACCTCTTTGGAGATGGACGAGCATGTGGAATCTGAGCTGCCAGTGATCTTGTGCAACTGAACTGTTTGTTAAATGTTCAGGCAAGCAGGAAGTACTGGAGATGGGAACCATAACTGTGTAAGGTCTCACGGGCTTAGTAAATGCCGGCAAAGAAAACCATCAGAGGAAAGAAAATGAAAGTAATGTCCAAGATTCCTTTTAGATTTTTTTCCACTGTCGTGTTGTATGCTTGAAACAGAAAAGAGCAAAACTGACAGATATTTTCCTTAGAGGTCTTTGGTTAAGGATCTTCAATCCCAACAAGAGACGTAATCTGGTTCAAGTTGAATCCTGAGCAGTGGGTAAGGAACCCCCAGGGGCAAGAACAAAACTGAATCTGTACTGAAGCATTCTGGCTTGCAAGGTACATCTCAAGCAGCTTCTGTTTGAGGTTTATTGTTGAATCTTCCAGTGCTGTTAAACCATATCATGGACTTGTTGAGAAAGTAAATCACATTTTAGAGGAAATCTGAATGAAATTGGGTATGTTCAAAATTAGCAAAAGGCTTTTGAGATTGCCCTGCTGATGGCCATATTGCTCTGCTGATGGCCATATTGCTCCTTTCTTAGTATGTGTTTCAGACCCACTTTTCCGACAGATGCAGATGCCAGCACTTTTGGTTTGGGGGCAGTATTGACACAAGAACACAAAGGACTTGTGAGGGTGGTGCCTTATTACAACACTAAATTAGCCGGAGAGAGATTACTGCACCACTTAAAAGGAACTCCCGCAATGGTTAAATCTATAGAACATTTTCATCCACTGTTCAACACGGAAGTAAAATTGCTTTGGGTTGATGACAGGAAGATGCTGCATAAATAGTTAAGTATGCATCATTTGCAATTTGCTAAATTATTTTCTTTCTATCTAGAACGGGCTGTGTAAGGTGTCATTACCTCCTGTTCTATCTGGCTGAGGAGCTGCGCACTCTGGGGCTCATATAGCGAACATGGGAGAGCTGAGTGGGCTTTGGAGCGAGCTGTGGTCTGGAAGGAGACTCAAAGCTGTCAGAGGCACAGCTCATACGGTGTCCGAGCCTCCCACCACATGCAGGGGAGCACAGGCAGGAGGGATCTGTGGTGATAAACAGGACCACCTCAAAAACACTTGGCTGTGCCCAAGTCCTCCTCCTAACTAGGCCAGCTCCACAGCACTTCAAAATTAGGAAACTTCCAAGCAGAAGGAAGACCATTCAGTCTGCGTTCAATACACTAGATGAGAGAAATGCAAAAACGTGAACAAGAGAAAACAGTAAGTAAATGCAATTAAAAGTAACGATGCAGGTTTAATTAAAGGGCCCTATTCTCCCAACCCTTCATTCTTCAGGGATGCCTCATAAGCAAGAATTCATGGCTTGGGACCTGCTCCCTTTTACTTTTGTAAGAAGAAGTTGGGACATTTACTTTCAGCAACACAAGGGTTTTAACCTGTCAGTGTCTCTCCAGCATACAAAATCAGGAAGTTTGGTGGTTGTATTTTCAGCAATTTATAAATACTTGCCACAATTGTTATAACAGTCTCACACAGTCCTATTTACTTTAATCCATTTTCATGCCTATTTTCCTGCTTTCTTACTGTGAACAGGTAGAAACAAATAACTACAGAATGACAAATCCTAAACAATATGTGAATATACAAAACCTCAGACTTTGCGAATACACAGGCACTTTAAACATTATTTCCACAGAATATGTCTCTGCACTCTAAGTTTGGCCTGGTTAGTAGAAGTCTAGTCGTTACAGGGACCAAAATATTTAACTCGATGCATATTGCTAAACTTGACTGCTCAAAATTCATGAGTCAGCCTCCACTCCTCCCCGAGCTGCCAAATCACAGGATTTTCGCAAAAGCCATTAAAAATTTATTTCTTTGGAGGTTTCCTATTTGTTCTCTGGCTTCTGAGGCTTTTGGGAGCACTAGGCCACATTTCCAAGCATCCTTGTGTAAACACAAGTGCTAGAAACGAGTCATTCCAGGAGCTGGGGATCAAAAGAGAACACCAAATATTGGAAGACTCACAATAAAAGCTCAAGAGCTGGCAGTCGTCCCACAAACGCTCATGTATGTGAGTCACTTTTACTCACATGAGTAGTCACATCAAAATCAGAGGAATTAGCCCATTATTATTAATTATTATTATTTATGTATGTGGCAATAGCACATAGGAGTTGTGGTTATGGAGCTGGGCCACATTGTGCAAGGCACTGACAAATGCAGAGCAAATCCATGGTTTCTGCCCCAAAGAGCTGATGGTGTAAGCACCGGACAAGAGGCAACAGGTGAAGACAGACACAGACAGGGAAGCACACAGGAAGAGCAAGACGCTTCGGCAAGGGCTTCTGTGTGGGTGTGCTGATGTGGAGCTCCCTGCTGCCAATGAGCAAAATTATCCAAGAGCGTACAGGTTTGCCTAGCTACGGCCTAGGGCCCAAATCCTGCAAGCCCTACGATGGAGGCAGCTCCATCCCACAGACCTACTGCCTGGGCAGGCAGGCAGCTGTACCTCCAAACCCCAGTGCTGACTGCAGTGAGCCCAGGCTCTTGGCTCCTCTAGAGGGAACCAGGGGATGAAGGAAAAGGTCTCTGTGGATGCTTCTAGGGAATCACCACCACAAAACGTGCACATGTAACTGTAATGTATACTCGCTGTCTCGGTGAAATGAAAGATAGAGCTGGGGAAAGTAGTTTAACACAGAAATGTGATGCCTGCCTGTTGGAAATTCAGGTGCATGCGAACTCTTGTCTCTGATCCTGCAAAGACATCTCCCAAAACCAGCCCAGTCTACAAGACTGCTCATAGCTTGCACGT